>NW_024087764.1:0-53689 GCF_009730915.1 Dioscorea cayenensis subsp. rotundata
TTTATTTGTGAAATTGAGTAATTTCCTTTTTAAATCAACTAAAACATTTATTAGAAGCTAATAATTGGTTACTGACATAAAATTATATGAATGGCACGTAAAATTGGAAGATGAATATTAGGCTGCCATAAAATTGATACAAATAAAAGTTTGGAATACACCCGAGAAACTTTGGATAAGTAATGAAGGAGAAATGGAATCAGAGGAAAAAAATGTCTGGGTCTTATATACACTAAATAAGATAATGTCACGATACACCGTTATTCAGAAATAAAAATACTTATTCCTGAAAGACTTTGATCCAAGAGATGTTATTTCTAGGTTTTTGGCTCTTAATCTAGCAACATTGGGCTTATTCCCCCCTTATTCCCTATACAGAAAGGCCTTAAAAATGTGGATTACTATCAACTATTTCACCAAACATAGATACAATGAAACAACTCTACTAGAATGGGTAGAAGACGCAAATGTTCTTCCCACAGAAAAATCCCGGCTGGGAATATAACCATAAAAAGAGATATTCAGCAGGTAAAAATGCACCTTTCTATATCTATCACAGCAGTACCCAATCTTATGCACAATAAATGGTGCAAAATGTGCCATAGAAGAATGAACAATCACTTAACCAATAAAATTGGGGAACAAGCTGATTGTGATCTGAAAATAGAAGAATACAATGACCATAAGTTCGGAAACAGTTCAAGAATAATCAGTTTTAACAAGGAGGCTACATTCTACTGATACTAAACTGACCCCTCAAAATAACAAATTTAAAATTAGTGCTAAATTACATTAGCACAAAATGTATGAGATGCAAATTTAATCCTTTAAACTGAAATTCAATCAACAAATATTAAAAAACGTTCAAACTTAAGATTCCATTAACTGTTTTTCTACAGTCAACTCAAATTCTTAAATTCTCTAAACAACAAATTAAAGCCTAATTGAAGGTCAAAGTTTTTGGCATTTCATAATCCAAAACACATGGTAAGATCAAGTTCAACAACAAATACAAAAGATTCACCATTTAGTTAACAAATAATTAAGAAGCAAGGCCTTTTTTTTTACTGAAGTGCAATGAATATCTTGCAGCCTTGCGAGATTACAATTCAGACATGCATAATATAAAATTTTGAACAACAAATCAGACATCTCCCAGCAGATAAAACAATAACAGAAAAAAAGAATTAAAGAAGAATTAAGGGCCAAACAAGAGCCTCAGGAACCACACATACAGATCAAACCATGAATTTGAACAAAAATATGAACCTAAAATTACAAAATTTATATCAAAATCTTGAAGAAACCAAACCTAATATCCTAAACGGCTGGTTTTCCTTGCTTGTCTTCTTCTAGGAACGCACATCGGATGGTTTCCGGTATAGAAAAAAACCTAGGGTTTCAAGCCGGCGAGCTGAGATGAAGAAGAAGAAGAAGGACATTTTTATGTATATACCCATAAAAAGTTAAAAAATTATAAGTGCAGTTTCTTTCTGTGAAGTAGAAGCTGTTTTTACACCTAAACCCCTGAGAACTTCTGAAATTATAACCAATATTCATAAGGTTTTTTTAGTAGAATACCCTTTGATCTTTGTATTATTTAAAATGTGCTCTTTTAATCCTTCTAATTTTATTTGTCTTTACGAAATCTTTTTATTATTCCAGTGGGTAAAATCAAGTCCCGGCCGTCAGGGGCGGAGAGAGAGGGGACGGCCGTCACCGGCGAACACCCCCGCCCCCGCACCTTTTTGCTCCTCTCTCTCTTGCCGCCCTCATTGTCACCGATGAACCCCTGCCCCCCTTCGTTTACCCCTGCTCCCCGCCCCTCCCTCCAGTCCTTTTACTCCTCTCTCTCTGTTTTTATTTTAATTTCTCTCTCTATTTTTATTTTATTTTTTAAAATACCCCAACTTTTGATTCCCATTGATTTTGATTTTGATTTTGATTTTTTGAAAGTATTCTCTCTCTTTATATTTTTATTTTCTGAAAGTATCTCTCTCTTTTTATTTATTTTAATTTTTAAAATATCCCTCTCTCTTTAGGGGTTTTTTTGTTTTTTATTTTTTTTAAAAATTATTTTTTAACAAATTAATATCTATCCTCTAAAACGTAATAATTTTTTTAAATATTTACAATTTTTTTTATGTAACCTATTATATTTTATAAATTATTTTATTTAGTATATTTAAAAAAAATCTATCTTTTAGTTTTAGTTTTTACAAAATTAGTTTATATAATATATAAAATTATATTTTTAGTAGAATTTTTTTAAAATTTTATTGTTTAACACTTATTTTAATAAATTAAATTATAAATTAATATATAAAAAATTTTAAAAAATATAAAATTTTATTAATTGATTTTTTTTTCATTTGTAATTCGCCCACCTACCCTATAGTTTCTGGCTCCACCACTGCGGGCCGTAACAGACATCCAATTTACCGTCCATGGAAGGCTTATGTAGCACTTATATATATTATTATTAAAATACTATTTTAAAATTTAAAAGAGCGGATCTGGGTTCAATTCGGACCCGGATCCAAAAACTTAAAAATTTTTTCAATCCCACGCTACCGACCATCATCGTCTGACCCGCGGTCGCCATCACCATGGCCGTCATCATCGCACAGAGAACATCATCACCCTAATTTTCCTCCACACATAGGAAAGATTTTCCTTCACACACAGGATATCCCCTCCCCCCCCCCTTCATTGCTGTTGGTAACCGCCGTCGCTATAGGCAACACAACCACCATCGCCGTTGCTATCGGCAACACAACGGCAATCGCCGTCGCTGTCGGGAACACAACCACCGTATTCACGTTTCTATCTTTGAGAGGAATATAGTTGCTCCTGCTGCTATAAAATTCTTTATTTATAAACTTGCTTTTTCCCATATTCGTGCCTTTAGTATGGGATTATGGACACTCTAGGCTTGATTTGAACTTGATCCACAATGGTGTATGTCGGGTTTCATGATCTATTGAGAACGTTGTATATATCATTCCAATCCTTTGTTAAGGGGATATTGGGAAAATTAATTTATGTTGTTTCCTCTGCCCGTTTTTAATATATGAATCAATTATGAAATTTCTTAGTTGTTTGATCACTGTTGTACTTACTAATAACTTTGTAATACCTTAACAGAAGGATTTTCATAAGTGGATGAGATACTGGAAGCGAGTAGTTTTGGGTAGCGTTTAGATTCAGACCTGATCCACTCTTTTAAATTTAAAAAATAATATTTTAATAATATAATATTATATGTATATATATATACATAAATACCATGTCAGCCTTCGATGGACGATAAATTGGATGTCGGTTAGTGCTAAGACTTGATTTTACTCATTAGAATAATAAAAAGATCTCGTAAGGACAAATAAAACGAGAGGGACTAAAGGGGCACATTTTAAATAATATAAAGATCAATTAGGATATTCTACCGGTTTTTTTTTGGGTAAATTTTTTTAGTATGTCACTGGTTCATTTTTACTTTGATCATCGAACTTCAATTTGTATCAATTTGGTCACTTGATTTTAATTTGATTTCACTTAATTGTTAAAACAATGGATTTGTATCTACAAAATCCTTGTATTTGAAAATTCAGGAGCTTCAAAACCAGTGTTTGATTGCATGTATTTCTAATGCTGGATTACAAAATTTTGTACTTAGTTGCAAAATTTTGTAAATTTCGATTTGGAAACTGTGTCGGATTTGATGTAATAGGTACTATATATTATAAAATATACATTTTATTTTATGTAAATATGATTTTAAATTTCAAGTATTATGAGTAGTTAATATAATTAATATGAATTCAAATTTCAACTATTATGAGTAATTAATATAATTAATATATACTTAATTTATTATAATAAAAATATCATATACTAATTATTTATTAAAATAATTAATATAATATAATATATCTATTATATATTATATTACTAATATTAATTACACTATAATTATATTTTATTTAATATTTATAAAATATAATTATAGTGTAATTGATATTATTAGTAATTAATATATTTAATATGAATTCAGTTTTTAAATATTATGAGTAATTAATATAATTAATATATACTTGCACTTGAACCCCTCACACGCAGGTCATGTGAGGGATTCACTGGATGAGATTTTGGAATTCGGTCATTTTGGCCGAATTCCATAATCGCATGACTTTTGGATTTGAAAATACAAAGTAAATTCAAATCTTTTGAAACAAACAAGAGATTTTCAAATTCTTTGGTTTTCAAATCCAGTCAAACAAACACCCCCAAATCAAAGGATTGCGGCCCCCAAATGAATGATGTAGCTCTATTTCGATAATATGAACACCTCCAGTAGACTTAATAATGCACCATGAGGAGGACTGACTCAGATTTTCAGACAATCATGTAATCATTTGGGGGTTGAAATCCTTAATTTATTGTCCGGTGAAATCAAATTAAAGTTAATTGACCAAATTGATGCAAATTGAAGTTCGGTGATCAAAATGAAAATGAGTTAAAGTTTAATGAGCTAGCAAAAAAAAAATTAACCCACCTTTTTTGCTTGTGGTTTTGCCTGCATACTCTTAGAAAGTAACACTCATGTACCCCCCACAAAATACCATTATTTACAAAATAGAAAAACAAAATCCAAAAAAAAATATTATATTTAAAATATTTATTTTATAATATAAAAAAATTTAGTTTTTTTTTCTCATCGCAGCACTAAAAAAATTTTCTAGACCAAAATACTTCTATAAATTATAATATTTATTTTTATTTTCTAAGAACCCATTTGACGGCCAGGATAAAAAAAAATGGAATAAAAAAAACAATTTAAACTTAACCTTTAGTGCCTACTTTCGTTGTCGACTAGATACAAAGGGAGCAATTTTATGAAGATGATAGAGCCTATACATACAGCCAAAATGTAAGGCATATGCAAAGTTAAAGCAAAAAAATAATTAAGTTAATATATATATATATATATATATATAAACTTACATTTGATGAGTATAGTATAGAGATGTGGATGGGCAATTTGTAAACCTACTTAATATAAATAGGCCCCAAAATATTATAATATATATTATCAACAGTTGGATTTCAATCCAACGGTTGAACACTGTTCAATTAATAGTATTTTTATTCTTATAAACAGTAGTATAGCGAAAAAAACGGGGTATACAATATTTTGATCTAAACCGTAGACTGTAATTATAATAGTAACTCAATTAATCTGAATTGTCTAACCCTATTTCTACTAACACCTACATGAACTTTTCAAAGAAACAAAAGACACCCCCAATCAACCTTTAGTATCTGTATCTCTCTACCATATCCACTGTAGTCAGTTGTTGATGTTCGTACTCATATATTATGTATATATTTATATTTAAATTTTTAAATTGGTCCCACCAATATTTTTATTATTTACACTTGAACTTTTTGACCCTACAGTAGACTTAGTCAAGATCCGTTATTATGGATAGAACCCCGTACTTTATATTTGGACAACACCAATGTTGGCTATTTAAACTATTAATTTTTATTTAATAAAAGTAATTTATGCTATTAGTTTTAATGTTACTATTTTTTAAAATTATCAAAAAATGGTTATTACTTAATTAAATACTCCCTCCATTACTTTTTATATGTCATTTTCTAACATCAAGAGCATTTATTATTTTTTTCCCCAAAATTACTCTTAACACTCTATTCAATTCTTTTTTTGGAATTAAATATGAGAGAAATGTGAAGATATAAATTAGAAGTAACTTTTTATAAAATTTTGTGAAATAATTAATTATCTTAGTATGTGAGATTCGGTTAATCACAACATATAAAAAAAAACGAAAGGAATACATCACCCTTTCTGAGTCTCCTTCATCTCTGCTAACAATATGTCTTCTCCACTAATCCCCGCTTGCTATGACACAAGGGCAACCATGACCTGTTGTTGCATCTAGACCATTGAATGTTCATAGGCCACTGTCACTAGTAACAATGGTAAACAACCTCAGGCCTCTCAGATCTTCCAAGGGGAAGCTTTGGAGAGGCTTAAAAGCTCAGATCGAGAGTGAGGTGTTGTTTGGATCGACTATTAGCGACCCAAAAGCTACTTATTTTATAAGTTAAGTGCTTATGAGGTTTTATATTGTGTTTGGATGGGTTTTTTTCAATAAGCTCAAGCTGTAAAATAAGCCAAAATACAACTTATTTTATAAAGTGCAAGAGAGGCGACTTATGAAATAAATACATTTTTGATAAGTTGATTGGTTAAGTGCAATTACTAAAATGCCCTTAACCAATCTCAAAATACGACTTTTTCTAACCCTAACTTCTATCATCCCCATCTCCAAACCCGAGTCGGATCCATCACCATCTCTCCCGAGTTTGCCGATCGTCTCCATCTCATCTTCGAATTGGTGGCTGTTTTCCAAGGTATCCATCCAAAGCTTGTACCTTTGTTATTGTATTTGCTATTCTTGGTTGAAAATGATGGATTCCTCTCTCTCTCTCTCTCTCTCTCTCTAGTTGAGTTTGGATGTGTTTACTGAGAACAGCATGGAGATTTGAAATGATGAAATGATGCCAATTTTGTATGGGAAAATATTTTTATGTTCTTTTCGTAGAATTCAATATATTCCCAAACTTCTCTTTGCATTCATATAAATGTCAAGTCGTGATGGTTTTGGTAATTTGATATAGTTGATGTTAGAGTTGGCTAAAATCCTGGTGCAAATTGTTATTATTTTGTTAGTCTCAATGAATTATTCCATTAAGAATTTAGTTGGATACTTAGATGATACAAGCTATTTGATGGATACTTGGGTTCTCTGCAAAATTTAGTCCTTGATTGACATTTTGCATATAATAGCTAATCATAACTTCATTCCTTACATCCAAACTTTGTGAAATTGTGGTCAAATTAGCTTTAGATACTAAAAGGTTTCAAACATGTAGATTCGGCAAAAATGATCGATTGGTCGTAAGCAAGCTTGTTACAAGCTTGACAAAGGGATCGATCCAGGTCACCTTTAGCTCGATGTCTTACGATCCGCTACACTAGCGAGTGCCTTTCATCGATCATTTTTGAAGGAGATTAATGATATATTAGAAACTTAAACCATGTAATTAATTGAAATGCGTTTTAATCATTCAACTATGGTTGTTATTTTTGGGCATCTACTATGGTTGTTATTCAATGTAATTAATTAGTATGCGTTTTAATCATTCAACTTGTAAAAATATATCTTACAAGACATCTTCCATAGAAGTAACATTCTTAAGTCATCCTATATAGATGTTTTGATTGAATATACAACATGTTTTTGGGCATCTACTATGGTTGTTATTCAATGTGAGCAAAGAAGTCCATTAAGTTAAAACAAGCTGACATCATTTGAAGGTTTTATTATATTGGAAATGCTTAATTGGTATATGCTCTGTAGAAGATAAACAAGTATCATGACTATTTGTTTTTCTTTTTTAGGAATCATTTTTATAGTCAAGAATTCTAGTGTGGTGTATAAGGGCACAAATTCATAATCATATTCTCTACACAATTATATTCGAGATGGAGGATCCTACAAAATATGACCACTTACACAATGAAGGTACAATTTCAAATTATATGGGCATGTTTTGCTCTACATAATTATATTCGAAGAATGGGAAACAATGATTTAGATGCTCTTGAGGGCCTTGAAGACATTAACCAATTCCAAGAAAGAGAATTGGGCTTTGAGGATGATGGTGAAAGTTCATGGCAACAACCAACCAATGAAGACACCGAACAAATGATTAGAGTTAGAAAACACTATTCGGAATCAACTCTCCAATCAAAGGTACAAGTTGATTTTGGAATGTTTGTAAAAATGTTGTTATGGTTATTGTGAGTGTTAAAAAACCATTTGTATTCTGTTTATTAATTGTTGTATTGGTTGTTGTAGTTGTTAGAGCATATTAATATTAGTTGTTGTTATTATGGTAAAAATATACAATGTACTTGATAAGATGTTATTTAATGTGACTTTTTATTGTACTAGTAATTAACAATATTGTTCCTCCATTGTAGAAATTATTAGTTGAATATTTATTATCATAATGTAATAATAATAATAATAATAATAATAATAATAATAATAATAAGAACAACAAAAATAACAACAACAATCATAATAACCCTTATAATAATAATAATAATAATAATAATAATAATAATAATAATAATAATAATAATAATAATAATAATACATTAAATTATGAAAATAACAATAGTGACAAATATTATTTATTTGTTAACTAAGGCATGTGAGTAATGTATTAAGTTATTGAGTTATTATCATAATTCGAGTAAAAGGGCATTTTTAGTAATTTCTCGCTATATAAGTACTTTTTGAGAATAAACATCCAAAACATTTTCATAACGAAAAAGTGCTTGTGAATCTACTACATCACAAACAAAAATATACATAAGCACTTAACTTACTCAAAAAGTACTTTTTCCAAAAGTGCTTTTAAAAAAGCACTTTTATTAAAAGCCAATCCAAACGAGGCCTAAGGTGGATGATGACATCTATTCAAGAGTTGAGGAGCGGTATATTACTGCACTTTATGGTAAATTCTTAGGTAAAGCTCCTCATCTTGAGCTAGTAAAAGCGTCCCACGATGATAAATGGAATTTGTGTGGTGAATTCCATATTGCTGATCTACCTACTGGTTACTTCTTGATCAAATGTCCTAGTGAGGAGGTGGTGCAAAGTATTCTGTTCAAAGGACAGTGGACAGTGAATGGGCTTGTGCTCCTGCTAACCCCATAAAAACCCTTCTTCTAACTGCTGCATGAAAAATTGTCCACAGCAACAGTATGACCACAACTTCACAATTTACAGATTAAATTCTGGGATGGTGATATCCTGGAAAGTGTAACAACCTATGTCAGTCTCTTATCGAAAGTGAATGATCAAACTAATCCATGAATAAGGCAAGGTTTGCTCAGTGTATAGAGCTAGATCTTTCCCAGCTGCTGAAGAAAGGCTTTTGGTTAGGAAAGAATGACCACAATGTTTTCATAGTAATTCTTTGTGAACAGTCTTCTACTTCACTTGAGATCCAGCCTAATCTAGCTCTCCTTACTTGAAACTCAGAAAGAATAGTGCTTGATGGCCCCAATGAACCTCGAGATGATGTGACCTCAGCACTCCCATTAATTAGGGTGGCCATGGTTTTTATTATGAATTCTAATTGCCACATTTCCATTACAGGATTCTGCAAAGTGAATGCTTGCTCCTGTCTAGAAGCTAAACTGATGGCATTGCAATTGGACTTAAAATGCATGAAAGATAGAAATCTAAAAGATGGACTTGGTCTTCACAAATTCACTGGCTACATCAAAGGTCATGGGTTCCCTCTAAAAGAAATCATGTGGAGAGTCTGGAGACATAGAATTCTGATTAACTTTTTGAACCAACTTAAGACTCAAGTGATTTGCTCTAAAGTTGAAGTTATTACCGCAAATAGAATCAATTAGCCAACACCCTAGCGAGATGTGGTCTATCCTCCCTAGGTATCTTTCTCTTCCATCTACAACTTTGCTTTTTTAAATTTTCTTCTAGTTTGTTTGTTTTTTTTAAACATGTAATAATAATAATAAATTTTAAAAATTAAATTAAATTAAATTAAATTAAATAAATCATTTGCTGTTTGGGAATAATGTTCAATAGACGGCCACATGTGGAGGTGAGCAAAATTAGAGTGAATTACTTGGTTTTGAATCGACAAAAAGTTTGATTCATATCAAATTAGGTTTAAACGGATACTCAAAATTGGGTATCCGATTTGCTAATCGAACGTCAAATTTTGAAATTTCAAGGTTTACTAACTTGGCATATATATAATTTATTTTTATGTTCAATAAAAATTTGTGACCATAGTCAAGTGATTTTTGCAAAAAATTAAGTCTGCAGGAGAGATAGAGAATAAGAAAAAGTAGAGTTAAAAATTCAATGCAGTAACAGTATAGAATTTGATTTCAGTTATCATTTACCTTAGCATGATGATCCCTTTTTATAGTTTGTGATCTGACTTGAGTTTTGCAATCTTTGACGATTCATTCTCTCTCCTATTGGATGATGAAATTATCCAAATTAAGATTTAACAATTAAATCATATCATATGTTGGTATATTCTTCCAAGAGCTTTGCACTTGAATATATCACCATTTTCCTTTTTATAAAATATAATAGATTCACATCAAAAACATACACACGTATAGAGCAAGCTCAATAAATACATAAACCTTCATTTTAGGTGGTTTTGAAATTTAATCTTAAGTTCTCCATAAAAGCATTATAGAAAAATTTTTCGAAATTAATAAGTTAAGAAGCCATTGGTTATATCATCAATTTTTCTTTTTAAATTACCCTAAGTCATTACATTTTTTATGTAGGTTGGAACTTTATAATTAATGACTACACTCTGATCGGATCACCAATGTTTTTGACATTCAAATTCTAGATTTACATGATCTTAATGTATACTCTGTAAAGACTCGGAGTCACACATAGGCGCAATATATATTAATATGTATGTATATATATATTAAATAGTTTTTAATTGTGTGAACAATTTTTACAAGCGTTTAATTATGGAAAAATTAATTATTATTCGCGAAGTTTTAAGCGTCTTGAACTGGGACTACTACAACATTTAGATTTACCGCTTGATCGCACGTACGGCGGTTTCTTTTCATTGTCTGATGCAGCTCATTGATTTATTTAATCTTCTGACGTGTCTAACCTGCGATTTTAAAATTATGAGTTTAAAACACTTTAAAATTATGAGGGCAGCAAAAGCTTTGAAACTCGTTTAAAATTATGGGTTTCAGCTTTAAAAAGCGGAGAGGCGTTACTTCTCAACATTAAGCTACTTTTTATGTTAACGTCGATCGATCTTTTTATGTCGATAAGATGCGAAAAAGTAGCACTGTCGGAGAAAAAAATTATTTAGAAATATTCAAAATCATAAGATTTTTTTTGTGAATATCTTAACCTCAAAGGGATTATTTGTTTATTCACATGTTTAATTATAGTTTAAAAGTTTAAAATTATTGCCAACTACGTTCACTTATACAAATTTTTGCATTCTCCAATGAAAAATAATAATTTTAACATTTTTAAGTTCAAAACATCAGTTTTAGAATTTTTTAAATAAAATAATTATCCAAATAATTCATATCTTTATGATTGATCATTCAGACTAGCCTAGGACAGGCTAGCTAGGTGTAGTGCTTAGCCAAAATTAGGTCATGATGAAACCCAACTAGGATATGGAAAGGCTAAATATGCTGAAAGGACCCAAACTTTTTAAGGGTAAATTCAATTTTATTATAAAGTTATTTATTTATCTTTTATTTTTGAATTAATAATTAATATCTTTTATTTTTAAGGCCAAACGAATTAAATGCCATACTAATTTAATCAGTATTATTAATTTATCTAAAAATGAAAGTAACCCGATTTCCAGCATTTTAAGGTTGTCATGTACAATCCTATTGAAATCACTATTTTTGTTAATTTTATATATATATATATATATATATATATATATAACTTATTCATGTTTATAAAGTTTTTGAAATAATACTTTTATAATCAGCTCAAATTTGTATTACTCCCTCTATTTTTTAATCCAATTTGTTTTGAGGATATTTTTTTTCAAAATAGTTATTTTTTTATATTACTAAAGTAATAATTATTTTTTAATTTTTCTCTTATTTAATTTTTAAAGTTATATGAATGGAAAGTGTATAGTCCCAAAAAATATATTTTTTCAAAAATGGGTAATTTAGGAATTTATTTCATTTTTTATTTTAAAATTTTAAAAATATAATGTCATTCTTGATTTTTATGTAAAATATTTAAATGGCATGTATTTTAAAATGGAGAGAATATAAGTTATGAATGAAACTAATGTTGGGATAGATTTGATTTACATATAATGATAATGGCTTAAACATACAAAACTTATTTTATAAAGCAAAACCATGAATTACAGTGCATATCATACCAAAACAGATAATTCCTGGTGAATTAAGTGAGGTCATTACAAGATAATTACCACTGTTATACACATTATAAAAGTATTTTATATTTTTAATTATCTACTAGCTTAAATGATATAAGTTTGCAACAAGTTAATAATAATAATAATAATAATAATAATAATAATAATAATAATAATAATATCTACGAAATTTACCAGTTTTCATCACGTTTTAATTATATGTAACAATTTAAAAATGACAAAAATTTAAATCAAGAAAAAAATAATAGAATATTATTTTGGAAAAATAATAATTATTTAATAAAAAATAATTATCTCATTTGTCACCACAACCCAAAAATTGGAAAAAAAATATCAAGAAATATTCTTAACATTCATTTAATATTAAAATTAAAAACAAAAATGATAGAGTTAGTTCAAATAGTAAAAATTTAAGTCACTTCAATAAGTTATTCTAAATTTAAATTTTTATGTGTATAAAAAACACTGAAGTTTATCATCTTAGACATTATTTGGATTGACTTAAAAAAAATATTTTTTTTTTCAGTTTAGTAGAAGGACTTCTAAAAAAAATGCTACTCAAAGTAAGTTAAATATTTTTCCCTATTTTTGTGTTTGAATGTTAATGCAAAAGTACTTCTAAAATTTTGAAGTTGTTTGGATGTGTATTTGTAGAAAGACTTTTTCGGTAGTGAATTACTGAAAATTAGAATTAATTGAATTATAATAATATCTCAATTATTATGCATTTATCACACAGGGATAGGGGCAAACGGGAGGGGAGGCATTTAGATCATAGAAGCAGAGAAGACTGAATGGAGATGAAAAAGCTTGGAGAAAAATCTTAAAAACTTAGGGCATTTCATTATTTAATATGAGTAGTTAAGTAATTGTGTAACTCCAAACTGCTTCATACAAACTGGTTTGTTTAGAAACATCACATGACCAACTTCTGAAAAGATTATTTTCAACTCTTTTTTTGTAGCTTTTGTTTCCGTAGAGAAGTTAATCCAAACAATTTTTTTTTAAGCCAAGAAGCTAAGCCAAAACAAAACCTTATTTGATTTTCAATATCTCATATGAACCAATCAGTATTAGGGGCTCTTCCAAAATCAACAAGCAAAGACCTTACAAAGAATTATGAAAATTTAAAAAAAGAAAAACTTTGTTGCCTCCAGTTTTGCAAAATATGGACAGTGGTTTATTTTTTGGTTTTAAATTGTTGGTTTCTCCAACTAGCCATATATACATTTTTTTAAAAAAAAATCTATTAATTTCTCACAAATTTTCAATAAAAAAAACTTAAATTTCAAAAATCAAACAAAATCAAATTGAAAATCATGTTTCTTATATTCATATTCCGTGGCTATTTTTTAAATAAATTGACTATTTAATCTCTCTGAGTCAACATCATTAAAGATTTATTAATAGCTTTTCATTTTTTTTACTAGCCAAATAAACTAAATAGTTTAAAAACTAAAAAAAATCCTTCTCCCTGTTTTCACAAAATTGAGAAACCAGAAAGGTTTTTTTATTTTTCTGAAAAATTATTTAAATTTATATAAAAGTGTGTGGTTTTGATTTTGTTTTTGACGATTTTGCCCATTAAAAAAAAAATTTCAAGATATGGCATTAAGGTGGGAAGGCAGGTAGGTAGGATGGTGGTAGGAAACACATATATCCAGACTGCCACGTGGCTAGTGAATAGTGCGGTGGTGGTACTGATGGGGCCCACCAAACCTTTCCCCTTGCTTTCTCCTCACTTATAAAAAATAATAATTAATAATTAAAAAAAACGTTTTGTAATTTCTAGTTGCCTTTTCCAAAACACAATAATTATATTTTCTCATATTTCATGGGATTCTTTTGTCTGCCCAAAAAGCTTGGTCAATGGTCTAAAGTTACATGACCAACATGAGACATGGGAAGCTCACCAAACACTTATTTTTGGACTTAGGTCTTTATTTTTATTTACTTATTTATTTTATTATGATTATTTAATATTTATATATTTATATTAATATTTTAAAAAAACAGTACAGTTAGCTGCTCCACGTGTACTGCTGTTTTTAGTGCCCATTCAGCTTTTTAGGACTTTTCTGCTCCACCCTTTTTTTTCCTGCCTCCACCATGCCATGTTACTACACCACCTTTTATCCAATTTTGGGAGGATGTTCACTTTAATTATTTTAAGCAAATTATTTATGATAATTGGGTTGAGTATTAAAAAATAATAAAAATGAATATCATCACATTTATATATATTTACTTATAAAAATTATATATTAACTAAAGAGTTTTGCTCTAGCATTACTGGTCCCACTATATAAAATTTAGTTTGCGGAACTTTCATTGTTCAAATTCAAAATGTGTTAAATACAATGATGCCAAAGATTCGCGGTTGTATGCGTCAGTTTGTAACCCAGTCCCATGTCTAGTGGACAAGCAAATTGTCATTTCTTGTATATGTATGTCTCTAATTATATATGTACTTGTTGCATTTGTTAAAAAAACTTCATGTTTTGCTCTCGTTATTCATTGCTTTCTTGTTTGAAAAAGATTTCGTTCTTAATATTTATTTTTATTATCATTGAAATGAGGCATGAGAGGGATGAGATGGGATAAGAAGGTAGATATAAAAGAATAAATTTGGAAGCTTAAAGGTTTATTTTAATCAATATGATTTATGAATGAGGATCAAAACCCTATTTATAGACAATGTTGAGGACAATGAATGGGAAGGTTAACATACTTGGTATAATTACTAAGTATTTCTTGAGTATTTTCACATTATTACTCTAGCATGATAAATTTCATCTTTTAACTTTTTATTAGTAAACATTATTCTCCTAATAAAAAGTTCTAAGTATTCCAAAGCTCTTTAGAATCCAAAATTCTTCTAGAATGTTCCGGGAATCTCTTGGGTTGTGACACATACATTCACTTGATTTTTTTTGTGTTGATTGTGACATAAATTTGATATATTTTGAGATTCAAAAATACTCCAAAGCATTTTTGAATTTTTAAATTTAATTAAAACTAACATAAAACCTTCTAGCTTTGTTTGTAAGGTTTAAAATGATAACTTAAAAAAAGAGATGAGGAAAACTGCACCATTTATTCATAACCACTTAAACCTTTATAAAGACAAAAATATGAAAAGACTATCTCTAAAGAAGATGAGATAATTATAATAACTAATTTGAATTTTAATTAACAAATAACTAACTTAAATATTTAAATCAAAGATATCCTAACCAAATTAAAATAAACACCGTTATCTCAATGTCCTTCCTTAAACTTATGTTTATCTCATAAGTTTAAATATTTTAAAGTTATCTCCCTTGCATGAATGCTCTCATGCTAGAAACACTAATCAATGCCCTGAGCTTTTGAAAAATAGCTATTTTGAGAGGTTTTGTAAATAAATCAGCAATTTGATCTTTTCTTCTGCAATAGATGAGATCAATAATTTTCTCCTTTGTAAGATCACGCAAGAAACGATATCTTACGTCAATATGTTTGCTTCTATAAAAAAAACTGAATTCTTAGATAGCTTGATAGTTGAACTGTTGTCATCATATATTGGAGTCGAACCTTCCTGCTTTAATTTTGTTTTGTATACCCACTTTAAACCAATGGTTTTTTGATCTTTGGGAAGTTCAGTCAACTCTCATGTTTTATTTTTTTCAATGGATGCAATTTCATTATCCATAGCTTTTTCCCACTTTGAATGTTGGACAGCTTCTTCAGAAGATAAAGGATCACAATCTGAAAATAAAGCAAAGTGAGTAGCAAGGTCTTTAGCTTGGTTGAAATTTGTTACCTCATAATCTGTCATCTAAGCAGGACTTTTTCGGACACGAGTAATAGAGGATTTAGTTGATGTCGCTGCTATTGTTTGTGATATTTCAATAGTAGTTGAGGCGTCATTAGTTGAAATTTCTTGATGTTGGACATGTTCTCCTTCTTCTTCGGTTTCATCACTAATTATAATTGAAGTAGGCTGCTGCTTACTCCAATTCCAAGTGCTCTCCTCATCAAAAATAACATCCCTACTCACCACAATTTTCTTTGTCAATGGATCATACAAATTTAAAGCTTTGGATATTTCACTAATCCTAAGAAAAACACACTTTTTCCCTTTATCATCAACTTTCTTTCTTTTCTCATCTGAAATATGTGCATATGCAATGCAACCAAAAATTCTGAAGTGATCTACTACTGGTCTTCTTCCACTCTATGCTTTTTATGGTGTTTTGTTTTGAACAACAAAAGTAGGACTTGTATTCAAGATATGAATGCTCCAATTCATTGCTTCTGACCAAAAATTCTACAGAATTTTGTCCTTTGTTAACAAGGTTCGCACCATATTGAGGATGGTTCGATTTTTTTCTTTGTAATACACCATTCTGTTGTGGGGAATGAGAAGCTGTGAGCTCTCTTTGGATACCATGATCATTACAAAAACTTTCAAAGTATTTTGAGCAGTACTCTCCTCCACGATCAGTGTGAATTATTTTAATAGGTATCCCAGTTTCACTTTCAACATATGCATTGAAGCTTTTAAATGAACTAAAAGCTTCTGATTTCTCCTATAAAAAATAAACCCAAGTTTTCTGAGAATAATCATCAGTGAAAGTAATAAAATATCTTTTACCTTCATTAGAAGTAGGATTTATTGGTCCACTAATATCAGAGTGAAAAAGTTTTAGAACATCTTTTGCTCTCTAAGACTTTCCTTGAGAGAAAGGAGTACAATGTTGTTTGCCAACAACACACTCTTCACAAACTTGGGAGGGAATAGTAAATTTAGAAAGCCCTATCACCATATCTTTTTCTTGGAGTGTCTTCAATCCGCCAAAGCTCAAGTAACCATACCGATAATGCCATAGCCATCAGAAGTCTTTTGTTTTAGCCATCAAACAAGGTTGAGTACATCAATATTCATAGGAAACAACCTATTTATAATCATGGGCACAATTACAATTGCACCTCTACAAGGATCATATATTTCACAAGTACCCTTTTGAATAGTAATTGTATATCCCTTCTCTTACAACTGACCAACACTCAACAAGTTACTTTTCAAGTCAGGAACATAAAAAATGTTAGAAATTTTTTCTATAAAACCATTCTTGGTTTTTATATTAATGTCACCCTTTCCCATCACATTCACTAAGAGCAATCTCCAAAGCTAACAGTAAAGAGAAAAATCTTCATTTAAGTAAGAAAAAAAAGACTTACTTCTACACACATGGTTGCTACAACTAGTGTCCACAAACCAAATATCTGACTTGTGAGATTCCTGACTATCTTGAATTGCCATTAGCAGAGTCTCTACTTCTTTATTTTCTACAAAATTTGACTTTTCGCCTTTCTCTTTGTCATTAGATAGCTTGGTGTAACATTCAAAACGATAATGACTAAATCAGTGACATCTAAAGCACTCAATCTTAGATTTATCAAACTGCTGACCTCGTCCTCTTCCTTTACTTTGTAGATAACCATCATCAGTATTTCTGTTGCCACTTCTGTAGCATCTATCTGCTCTTCCTCTTCCCCTACTTCCACCTTGACCTCTACCTCGTAATATTGAGAAGTTATTGGTTGTAGAGACCTTAAAAGCTTGCTCCTTAGCAATAAAATTACGGTTCATCTTCTGTTCATGAACTAATAAAGAACTTTGAAGTTCATCAATGGAGAGTGCATCTATGTCCTTTGATTTTTCAATTAAGCAGACTATATAGTCAAATTTTGCTGTCAAAGATCGCAATATCTTTTCAACAATAGTAATATCGTCCATCTTCTCCCCATGAAAATGCATATTATTGGCTAACCCCATGGTTCTTGCAAAATAGTTGTTAACAGATTCTCCATCCTTCATTTGTAGATTTTCAAAATCCCTTCTCAAGGCTTGAAGTTGTGCACACTTCACTCTTGATGAGCCTTGATATTTTCTCTTCATTGAATCCCATATATCCTTAGAGGTTTCTTTGCAAAGAATCATCTCCAAGATAGATCGATCAATGGCCTGAAATAAGTAATTCTTTGCCTTCAACTCTTTCAACTTTGATGCCTCAAGTTCCTTCCGTTGTGCTCCCGTAGGTACCACTCCAACATCTAGGGTTGCAACTCCGAAGTCAACAATATTCCAATACTCCTTGGATTTTAAGAAATTTTCCATCAACATGCTCCAATGATCGTAGTGACTATCAAAACATTGAATAGATGGTTGCACAAAGTTGTCTACAAACATTGTGAATTTTTTCACCACAAAGAACTCTCCCTTTTGTTGAAAAATTGTCTCTAATACCACTGATAACTTAAAAGGAGAGATGAGGAAAATTGCACCCTTTATTCATAACCACTGAAGCTTTTATAAAGGCAAAAATCTGAAAAGATAATCTTTATAGAAGATGAGATAGCTATAATAACTAATTTGAATTTTAATCAGCAAACAACTAACTTAAATATTTAAATCAAAGATATCCTAACAAAATTAAAATAAATATTGCTATCTCAACATAAAAGTTAGCCAATGTACTCTTATGGCATACATGTTAATCTAGGAGGGCATTAAGTCATTGGTTGCATTAGTTATAACACTAGTCTCATAGATTTGGGAACTTATTAATTCATGTTTATTGATATATTCCTCACAAATAATCTTATCATAATTTGAATCAAATGTGGTTAGGAGAACCTAATTATTCCCCTCGCATGTGAGTATACTTTAAAAATATATTTTATACAATGGATATATATATATATATATATATATATATATATATATATCTTAATGTTGAAATAGGTATGATGGCTGACAACTGTTTGGTTTATTAGTATTGAGTTCTTTACATAGAGTGTCTATGTTTCGATGAGAAGACGGGTTCAAACCTCTGCTCAAATAGGGTGAAGGCCCTAGGTGCTATACAGCTTGCCTTTGAACTTCTTGCATATGTCTGTCTTGAAAAGTGACTTGTTCATATTTGTATATATATATATATATATATATATATATATATGAGAACCCATCATCTAGGGGCGTCCCCAGATTTCAAATCTAGGATGTCCATAGTAGCCATCGGATAATCGCGGCTCTTATCATTATGAACAGTAGAAACCGCGTTCTACAGTGTTGTCATGCATGATCGTGAAACAGTAAAAAAAGGTGTACAGTGTTTATATAATCAATCAACCATCGGATGATGATTCAACGGCTTAGATTTAAAAACATCCCTAGATGTGAAATCTAGGGACGTCCCTAGATGATGTTTTCCCTATATATATATGGTGGGTTTTTTGAAATAGTTGTGGGTTCTCCTTGGGTAAAAATACTAGGATATGAGTGATTTCTTTTAGCTTGTGATTATTAAAGGAATCAAGTATTTATTAAGGGGATAAAATTGGACATAATTTTCTAGAAAGCATTAGTAAGTGATGATGTGGTTTTTTTAATAAAAATATATCATTTATCCCTTGTTTGGTGCAAATGGTGATGAGAGAGGTGCCCAAGATGAAGGAGTGAAAAAAAGAGAAGGATGAAGAGTTTGAAAAAAAATATTAAATCAATTGTTTTTTATTTTTTGAAAAATGGAATGTCGAGTGATAAGTATACTATGTATTTGATTAATTTAATTTCCATATAAAATGAATAATAATTATTTTTTTTACACTCATATATTTTTACATTTTTGCATGATTTTTTTATTATTAATTTTAAATCAACCAATATGTACAAAAATTGAAGGATATGATGGTTTTTTTTTGTCAAAAAGATGACATGGCATTATTGTCTTTTTCTCATCTATTTTTCTCTATTTCAACAATTTCAATCTTTGGAAATACTCCAATTTGGAAAAGTAAAATATGAGAGGTGAGGCCACGAGAAGGAGTGGACCACCTCTCCAAACTCATGCTTTCTCTTACTCTCTCAACTAAATGCACCTCACCTCCTCTCCTTCACTACACCTCCAAAGGAAACCCCCAACCAAAGAAACGGTTGATGATGATGTTTAGGTGGACAAGTTTTCCATATAAATATCATTATTAAAAACTATTTAAATTTTTTAGGCAAAATTATCCACATGAAGCCAACACGACGCCATATAAGTAGTTAATAGATTTTATATTACATAACTCATACAACCATGTGGGGGAGATGGAGAAATATTAAATATCTACGTCATTTATGATATCCAGGTCATAGGAGAAATAAGGCTTTTAAAAATATTATAATTTTTCAAATTATTTATCTAATGCGAAGCTTTCACATTTTATAAGGTATTACCAAATATATATATATATATATATAAACAGTAAGTAATATATTTTTTTAATATTATAATATAGATAACAATAAATTATTTACCATTTTCAGCTTCAACACCCCTTGTTTTCAAAGATTTTAATGCTTGCAAAATGAAAAGCACTGACTAGTTCTAGCATCATTGGATTTGAAGATGGATTTTATGTGGAATCTATTTGAGTATCATCCTCCTGCACTAATGGAAGGAGATGAATCTAATCGATCAAGTTAATTTTTCAACAAGTTTACAGATCACTTCTAAACCCATCATACTTTGTTGCAAACCTAAACACTCATTCTTAAGCTATGTACGTAAAAGTCAGAAAATTTATTAGATAAAGATCCGCCTGTTGAACCACTTTCAAAAACTCTAAAGTGAGAAAAATTGAAGAAAATAAAAGTCAAGGAATTTGGCTTAGAAAAAAAGAGAGAAATTAGGGTTTGGAGGTTTATGGAGGAAACGATAAAAAGCTTGTTCATGTAGAGGAGTGTCCAACAATCATCAACATAGTACATTGAAAATGTTTAAAACACTTATGAACATTTAAAACAACCACCATGTGCAATGCACATTTTAAGCGTTAATGCATATTTTGAGTGTTATAATTGGGTGTGTGAAGATTGTTTTTTGTTTTTTGTTTTTAATAAAAAACGGTTTTTAAGTGATAAAACCACGATTTATTGAAAAAACGAAGAAAGATGACAGAGAGAGAAGAACAAGGGGAAACAACAACATGAAAGCAATAAGCAAAAAGAAAAACAACTGAACAAAACACAAAACATGAGATAGATCCACTTATGGGTGAGATCGCCAACAAAAGCTAAGAAATGGAAATACCCATGGGAAGAGGACCCGGGGAGATCTTGAAATAAAAGAGGCTAGCCTACTTCTTGGGTAGATGCCTCCTCGCCGAGATCACTCACTCTGGCTGGTTTTGAGCGGGACCCCATGAACTCTAAGCTTCGACGAATAGCTATAATGGAATCCTCGAACTTCCCCATTTTTACCTTACGGACTATAGATAACCAAAATAGAAACATGTAATCAATTTTTATGATAATTGCTCTTAAGGTATGCATGTTTGAATGAAACATACAATTATTCTGTTCAAGACAGATATTCCAGAAGATAGCACGGATTAGAATCTCTCCAACTTCCTTAACAAAAGATCTAGGAGATGCTTGCCACGAACCCCACACTTCCACTAAAGATAGGAGGGATTGAAAACCGAAACAATAGGCAGAAGTGACCCCATAATCTTTGGTTTAAAGGACATTGTAAAAAAGATGAAAGTCATATAAATAATTTGAAAACCTATAATATTAAAAAAATGGAGAAATAATGTTTCTATAAACTTTTTTTTTAATATTATTGTTTTATGCTTTATTTATTTTGTATCATTTGACTTTGTGTATAGTATACATACACATATTTTCATGGGGTATATATTATGTATAAAAGGATTATTGATTTAACAAGTATAAAAAAATTTATCGGTAAAAAACATTAAAAGAGAGAATCTTGTATAAGCAAAATTATGATTAGGCCAGCGTTACTCAATATATATATATATATATATATTTGGTTCAATTTTAATTTAAAAAAATTTAAATTCTACTTAATTTAACTCAAAATTAAAATCCAATCAATTTATTTTTCATATAAATCAATTACGGTTATATATATTCACACATTACAAAAGATTTATATATTCCAAGTAATCTAACTAAT
Organism: Dioscorea cayenensis subsp. rotundata; assembly: GCF_009730915.1. Lineage (NCBI taxonomy): Eukaryota > Viridiplantae > Streptophyta > Magnoliopsida > Dioscoreales > Dioscoreaceae > Dioscorea > Dioscorea cayenensis. The sequence continues at coordinate 22,113 of NW_024087764.1, forward strand.
TTTAGTCAAAGTTGATTTGATTCTTCAAGCCTTATTCATAATCAATTCAAATTTAAAAACTAAACTCAAAATTAATTTGAACGTTTAAAATCCTCAAAGGAGATCCAACTTTTATCAAACTTATCAAAAACAACTAGGTTAATCAACAACTCGCCACATCAAGACAAGATGTTGTAATCCTAACAACAGCATCTCTTCCAATTCCTTCTGTCTAGTAAGCCATGATTAAAGAGATCATATCATATTAATCAAACAATTAAACAATTAGATGCTTAATTAATTAATTAATTAATGATGGTCTTGAAGGGAAGAGGATAGTGGCACAGTTGTTCCCCATGCCTGAGTTTGACCACATAATGTATAGCTTATGTGGATCACGTGATTGGCATGCTGGACCACTCTCTCAAGTCACAACACCACACACACCACACCACACCTGCCTTTCATTAATCACATCTTCTTCTCTTCTCTTCTCTCTCTCTCTCTCTCTCTCTCTCACACACACACACACACACACACACACACACACACACACAATGCCAATGGAACATTGCATTGGACTCAACTTGATGCACCAAATGCTAAAACACACCCAAATCAAAGTCCTTATTTGATTTGATTGTTAGGGACCATGTTACGCCTCATCTGCTTGTTTTCATTCTCTAGGGAATATTTTTAGGTAGGTTTTTCTTAAGCAAAGGATTTTTTTCTTTTTTGTTAATTTATAAACCCTTTAAAAACATATTTATATATAATAATACAAGTATTGAATAAGATAAGCTGATAATATATATGATCATTTTATAGTGCAGCTGATGACACAAAAAACATAAAAGGTGGTGTCTAGGCATGGAGCTAAAAGAATTTTTAAAAAAATATTGGGTTGGCAGTATTATATTATGGTGATTATTTTTTTATTTTTATTATTTTATTTATTTATTTACTTTTTGATAAAATGGACATAAAAGCTATGTTAAAAGGCGTGATCTGGGATGTGAACTTTATTAATACTTGATATGCTTTATCTCCTCATTTTATATGAAATTTGCAAGTTTGAGTCGTTTCTACTAAGAACATAAACACCCTCACGTAAAGAATCCAATATTAACAAACAAAGAGGTTGTTTTCTACTGATTAAATTTAAATTAATTAATATTGATAAAGATAAAATATTTGAAATTTGAAAAATTATTTTTAATAAATAATATTATTTGTTATAAGTATTGATATTTTTAAATTTAATTATTAAATATATTTATTGAATAATAAAATTGAATTGTTTTTACTAAAGACATACCTAATTATTAGTTTTTACTATATCTATGACAAAAATAAAAAGAAATTTGGGCAAAGTTTAAAAACCTTGTGATTTTTTACTATTGCAAAAACAAGGGTAGATGATCCTTGATTATATGATGTGTGTTTTTAAATTTGAGAGAAAATCATTACTAAGCCGATATTAATTCATATAGTAAAATCATTAATTTATTTTAAAAAGCTGATTTATATAATATAAAAATATATATTTTTAGGTGGTTTTTATATTAATAGACGATTTTTATCTTTTATTAAAAAAATTAATATCATTGATAATTTTTTTATTTTTATTTTTTTATAAATATGAGAAACCACAGGTTATGAAATTAAAAAAAGAGAAACTTTGGTTAGAAAGTATATGGGAAATTTCCAAAATAGATTTTGTTATAGGTGCAAGTGTTCGTCAGATAAGAAGCATTATCATGATTTGATCAAGGGATGCATTATATGTAAATGGGCCCCATTGCCACTAGTACTTTTGCAGCATCTCATTGGTTATAGCATTTCAATGGTACAACCAAGCAATAGTTTATCTTAAAATTCTATGTGTGTGTGTTTTTTTTCAATAATAATTATGAGGGAATAATTTGGTAAAATTCATTAAATAGAAAAAAATTATACAATATAATAATATTAATATTTAGAATAGAAATTGTAAGAAATAAACTTGTTAAGAAATAAAAAGGAATTTTTACAAAAATTGCATTCAATTATTATTATTTTTGACAAAGTTACATTCAATTATATAAATTAACATTATAATAAAAATAACCAGATTATCAATATTATATGATAATATAGATCCACTGTTCAATTCAAAGAGGAGAATTATAAATAAATGGCCATTACTGATTTTTTTTTAAGATAGATGGACTACCTTTGTTTTGAAACTTTCACTTTTTTAATTAAAGAGTAAAATAATATATATATATTAACAAATATAATAAGCTTAATACAATTAAGAGTGTGCATATGAATCGGGGAATTTGATCGTCTAGTGCATGCATCATTATTCGATAATATGGAGGTCAGATTGCAATCATGCACTCATAATCATGATTTGTTATGGTTGTTGCGTTAAACACAGAATTTGAACTCAAAATTCTTAAATTTTCACGCTAGTGTCTTATGTGATGGGACTAATATTATTAGTTTAGTTTTTTTTTTTACAAAACCAGTTATTATTATTATTATTATTATTTAACAAAATGGAACTAAAATTTATATATAGATTTTTTTTTTTCCATAAATCATGATGTAGTATGCCAATGTGAGCTTTTTAGCCAAATTGGCTGCACATAATTTTTTCTTCAAAAATTCTAATAACATGATATTATAAGCTCTAAAAATCATGTATATGTTAGGGAATACAGCTGTGTATACAGCTGTATATCTATATTTGTATAGCTACCTTATTTATATAACTGTGTATCTATATATACCTTGTACATTGTAGGTTTTGTGTTAATGAAAAATTGATTAATTTTTTCAATCTAACAATATACATCAAACTTTTGTTGAATGACCTAAAGAAAAGACAACGTTACACTTATTTTTGTAATATGATTTTTTTTAACATAATTATATATTTTTAAATTTTTACCCACAGCTTTCTCCAAAACTACAAACAATAGAATTCAAAACTACTTGTTTAAATCTCCCTACAATTATCCAACAACCATTGGTCCATTATAATTTCTTACACTTTTTCACTTAAAAATCAATCCTTCTATTAGTCCTAATTACAAAGTAAAGAACATTAAATTAAAATTCATATATATATATATATAATAAAATTGATAAATCATATATCAATAGTATGCGCACATAATAATCATATAACTTGTCGCACTAATTCAGTCAATACTAAAATTGAGTTATAAATCCACTCTCATAACCCCGAGACGTGTCTCAGTGGCACTAAACCAAACACCCACCCACAATAATCAAAATATGATTAAGCCCTTTAAATAAAAGGGTAACTATGAAATAAACATAAAATCCAAGGATCACATGGCAACAAACCAATTCCCCCCCAATCCAACCAACCTTCCTTCTTTAGCCCTAATCTGTCTCCATCCCACATCACTCCCCATCAACACAACCCTTACCTTCTTCTTCTTCTTCTTCTTCTTCTTCGCCCCATGAACTCCATCAACTTCTCCAATGGAACCCAAAGACCGCCCTCACCGTGCAACCACCACCTCCGGAGCCAGTGAACTCTTCATCTGCTTCACCTCCCGTCCTTCCAACACCTCCAACTCGGCCGCCACCACCATGCGTGTCCCCTCCGCCAAGTCCCTCATGTCCCCGGCGCGCACCGGTGCCCCATCACTCTCCTCCTCCCTCAGCCGCCGCCTCCGTAGCAGCGGCAGCGTCAAGGCCGGCGAACAGTCCCCCATGTTCCCCGCCGCCGTCACCGCCGCCGCCGCACGCAAGAAAGGCTGCTCTTTTGAAGCTGCTGAGCCTTCCTCTCCGAAAGTCACTTGCATTGGCCAAGTCCGTGTTAAATCTAAGAAAAAGAAGAACAAGTGCAAGGCTGCACAAGGTGCGGCCATGGCGAGGTCTAGATCTCAGAGGAGAAGTGGAGGAGAAGCCAGCTTTAGAAGAGCTGGAGTTGGAGTTGGAGAAGGTGAGAGGGAGTGCAGGCCTTGGGGGTTTTGTGAGGCTTTGCGTTCGTTTGGATCGGAGATCAATTGCTTTGTTCCGTGTAGAGGTGGTGGGAGGTCTTCATTTTGTTCATCTTCAAAGGCTGGTTTTGAAGTGGAGGAGGAGAAGAGGAGGAAAGGGTCTTCTTGTGGTGGTGCTGTGTTTGGGTGGATGATGGCTGTGCAGGAGAGTGAGGAAGGGAAAGGTGGTGAAGTTGTGGGTTTGGTTGTGCAGGAGAATGGGAGAAGAGAGGTGAGTTTGGTGGTTGAGAAGGTGGAGGAGGAGGAGAAGGAGAGGGTGGAGATGGAGGTGGAGGTGGAGGTGGAGGAGAGCAGAGGGAGTGTTTGTGTTCCTCCAAAGAATGCTTTGTTGTTAATGAGATGCAGGTCTGATCCTGTTCGAATGGCTGCTCTTGCTACCAGGTTTTGGGGTTCTCCAGCTGCTGCCAAAGTTGGAGCTGAAGAAGAGGAAGAAGAAGAAGAAGAAGAAGAAGAAGAACAACAACAACAGCAAAAAGAAGAAGAAGAAGCTGTTGCTGTTCATGTTGAAACAATAATAGAGAAAGAAGAAGAACAAGAAGAACAACCACTAGAACAAGAAAAAGAAGAGGAAGAGAAGGTTGAAGTTGAAACAGCCATTGTTGAGAATAAGAAAAACCTGGAAGAAAAAGAAGAAGAAGAAGAAGAAGGACAAGAGAAAGAGGAAGCAAAGTTTGAGGTTTTGGAAGAGAATGGGGGAAAAAAAGAGAAGATCAAAGATGAGAGCTTTTACTGAATCTGCTGATCTTCCTCCATCGAAGGAAGAGAAAAGAAGGAGATCCAAAGCAAAAGAGAGAGAGATGAGACGGAGCCGCTCAAACAAAAGAAAAAGGAGAGGAAAAGGACTAGTTTTTTTCCAATGAGAAAGAAGCAAGGAGACATAGTTTTTTTCCACTGAGAGAGATGCAAAAAGGCCAAGCTTTTTCTTCGTCGACCGTGGATACAGAAAGAAGACACAGCTGGAGTTTCTCAAAGAAGAAGAGCAAAAGAGGAGGAGAAGGAGGAGAACCCAAACAAAGCCATGGATTCAGAGAAAGTTTGTAGCAAAGTGGAAGCAGGGGAGACCAAGAGAGAGCTCCCTGATTGCTTGTTGTTGATGATGTATGAACCTAAGCTTTCCATGGAGGTCTCCAAAGAGACCTGGGTTTGCAGCACTGATTTCCTTCAATGGCGGCCGAAGGAAGTGGTACCCGCCGCCGCCGGCGCCGCCGTTGAAGAACAGACCCAAGATCCTGCTCCGCCGTTGTCGGAGGAGGTAGAGAAGAGCTGGTTGGCACGGCTGAGCCGGCTCAGGTTGCGGCGGCGGCTGCGGCTCAAATGGCGGCTTACGAGCCGTTTGTGCTAACGAGATGTAAGTCGGAGCCGATGAGGTCATCGGCTCGGCTTGCGCCGGATGCTTGCTTTTGGAAAAGCCGGCATCAGCCGATCGGCGCGGCTGGGATCGGCTTCTGAGACGAGGTGGGGCCCAGAAGTTTTTTTTTGGGGTTTTTTTTGTCGTGTTGTGAGTCTTGATGCACTGTGGTTTCTGGTTGGTGTAAAAAGCAGTAGCATTTGTTTTGTTATAATTTAGAATATTATGGGAAAAAAAGGTGCATGCTTTTTGGGGGTGATCATTTAATTTATATATATTTATATTTATATTTTGTGTTTTTTTCTAATGTTTAAAATATGGCATTATGTGTATATGGATTTAGCATATGTTTTTTTATCTATGTTTAATAGAAATATTTGTGTTGTTTATTTTTTATTTAAAATAATGTCTTATGGTAGTATGGCAAGGAGAATTATGTTTGATCATAGGGTTTATTGAATTTTCAAATAACTCAAAAAATCTTTGGAAGTTTTATAATACAGTTAAGTAATTTTTAATTTTTAAAATAAATTTTAATTCGTATTTTATAATACAATTAAGTAATTTTTAATTTTTAAAATAAATTTTAATTTGTAAAATTATTTGTATATATATATTGGAATTTGTAATAAGGGAAAAAAAAGGTAGTCTAGGGTCTTCAATTAACATGGACCCATGAGAAACTTTTTTGAAAAATAAAAGTTGAAAAAAACTAAGGAACTGCAGGGTATTTTTTTTTTTTCTTTATATTTTTTATGATAAAGGGTAATTCATTATAAAATATAAGCCTAAGCATAAAATGGACCCTAATTAATTAATATAATAGTTTCATAATATATTAATATACTTCAAATTACTGAGGCTTACTCATGATACTTTTAAAATGAGGCCCTTAAATTAATGTTAAATTGAAAAGCCAAGGCGTAGCTGAGATTTTAAGTCAACTTTTCAGTCTTTTACTAAGCGAATAATTTTTAATCGATTGATACTGAGAGTTTATTATTTAGGAATATTCATAAATTCAAAATCCACGAACATTCGTTGTATCGAACATTGAATTTAAATCCAATCAATCCAATGGTCTTCATCATGATTTATACTAAATAGTAGTATAATGACAGTGAGACTGACCAGAATTAATACAGTAAATCAATCACACTTTCTATTAGCCTAATTAACAATCCATTGGTTGATGGTACCAATCCTCTGTTGTTGCTCTCTCTATCCAACCATTTCTCTCTATCACTCATTGTTCTTGTCTTTCTTCCTTCTTAAAATTTGACAACGTTCCAGGTGATTTAACTTAGGTTTTTGTCTTCCGCGACGTCCCAACCCAGTATCCTACCCAGCCCATTTATTTTTGTTGTCTTTCTTATTTTCAGCATTTGTGAAGACTTAAATTAATATATACTTCCTCCATTTTTTTTATCTGTCATTTTTAAATTTAAAGAAGTATTTATTATTATTTTTTTCAAAATTACTTTATCACTCTATTCAATTTTTTTTTTAAAAATTTAATATGAGAGAGATGTGAAGATATAAATTATGGGTAATTTTGGAAACATAACTAATTTTTTTATTAAATTATGTAAAATAACCAACTGTGAGATTTGGTTATTCACAATAGATAAAAAGAAGCGAAGGAAGTATTAATTATGAGAAGGCTAAATAAAGTTTTGAAATTTTTGTATAATAGATCAATTATATTTATTTTCAATTTTATCGCTATTTTTATGCCACTATATCTGAAATTCTGCAAGGATATATTAGAGAAGTAGAATAAACTCTTAGAATTTGAGTTTGAATAATATGCTAATTTTTATTTATATTTATTTCCAATATTTTTGCTATTTCTATGCCACAAAACTTCAATTTTTTTTATTTTATATATATATATATATATTTGTGATTTGGATCTGGAATTTAATTCTCGATGAAATATATCAAGGATTAGAATCAATTTTAGGAATTTGAATTTGAATAATAGTTTAATTTTTGTTGTTATTTATTATCAATTTTGTTGCTAATGATAATTCCCATTCAATTTTGATCTTTTTTTATATAAAAATTAATTTTTAGACTTTGTTAGGTTAGATCAAATTAATTTTAAAGAAATCTAGTAAGATAATTAAATACCACAATCACCTATTCTTTTTCTTTTTGAACTTACAATTTTAATCATTGTTCTATAATGGAGCAACATAATAACATTACCATGAATCTTTTATCATGAACTACCCTAGTACCAATTTTTAGTAGCCTGGAAGAAGTTGGCTATAAAGGCTGTTAAAAAGTTCAGAAAGTAAAATTGAATTATGCAATATTTTAAACTTTGATATTTCTTTTTGTTGGTTTTTTTAACAAAGACTAGCAGCACCTTCAAAAAGAGAAAAATATATGAAAATGCATCAGGTTCAATGGTGTAATAATCATATGTTTTTTTTTAAATAAAGATGACAAAAACTGTGGAAAGATATATATATACAAAAATGTACCGTGGGTTAACAAATTTTGAAAATTTGTTATGTGAAGTGAACTAACACACGGGACAATGAAGACTTGTCACATATATTCAAAATGATACATTAAAAACTATAATTTCATTATAATAAATCTCTCATGTTATATAATTATAGATAACTAGAGAATATGACTCATGCAACAAGACCCCAATCAAGTCTGAGTAAACAATGAATAATAAAATGCTCCATACACTGCATTCTGCCTTTCCACTTGCACTGAGCAAGTGTTGGCGATATCAAATTTATATTGCACTTATAAAATTCAATAACCATCAAAATTAGCTACTTTTCTCTGATTTTCTGTAACATATTGAAGAAAAGTTGAAATAATTTTTGGAGCCTTTTTATTACAGGATTCAACTATTCAATAGGACAATAACTTTTTATAAAGGTACCTTTCGGCTTATGCCCTTTGATCAATTTGTTAACTAACTTGCCTCTTGAACTGTTTAAAGATTAAGAAGGCATCTTTTAGTGAGTTTTTGTATCCCAATTTTGATTTGAATAAAAAGGTTACCCCGCTTTTATTCTTTTTTCAGCGGCGGATAAACTTTTCGTCTCTTATTGAAAATGAAAGTGGCTATATGTATAGCCTTACAATAATTGAAAGCAAGAATCATGCACTTCACTAACAACGTGGATTCAAAACAAAAGAATAGGTCAAGCCCCTAGATAATAGGGATTATGTAACAGAAAACAAAGACTAAGCTCCATCGCACCATTCCTCCCTTAAACTAATATCATATCGCTTTACACCGGATCTTTACAAATTCCCCATCTCGTGCATGCAACTTCTCAAAAGCATCTAACTTTAATGGCTAAGTCAAAAGATCTGCAAGTTGGTCTTGAGTTCAATAGTAATTTAATTTGACTAACTCTTCTCAAGTGAGATCTCTGAGAAAATGAAATCGAACATCAATATGTTTGCTTCGATCATGCATAACTGGATTACGAGAGAGCTTGATTGTTGAGCTATTATCACAATATATCATGGTAGCTCCACTTTGAGTTTGGTCAAGCTGCTCCATCATCCTTCGCAACCATACTGCACCGACATGCACAAGCAAATGTCAGAATAAATCTGCTCGATCAGAGATGACTTTGACAATAGGTTGTTTTAGCAGAGGACCAAGACACAACCCCTCGAACTTAATAAAAATAGAAAACCTAAAGTGCTCCCTGCGATCTTCGACATCTCCCCGCATAATCACTATCGAATATCCCACAAGTTGGTGGTTCCCTCCTCGCGATAAAACACACCAAATGTAGTGGTGCCTTTTGATATATCTTAACACATGTTTTGCAGCTTGAAGATGAAATGTAGTAGGATGAGCCATGTATCGATTGAGAAGACCAACCACATATAGCAAATCCGACCTAGTGGAGGTTAAGTACATTAAGCTACCCACTGGTTGTTTATAGAAAGTATAATCCACTTGCTCTCCCATCAAATCTTTCATTAACTTTGTGCCTGGAACAATGGGATTATTTACTGAGTTGCAATCTGCCATTTGGAACCTTTCTAAGACTTCACAAGCATACTTCTATTGACAAAGAAAGATCCCATTGTCCTGTTGCAATACTTCCAAACCAAGAAAATACCTCATCTTTCCCAAATCACTCATATCAAATTCTTGCATCATTGAGTGTTTAAATGAAGTGAACAAGAATTCATCATTCCCATTATAAATAAGATCATCCACATAGAGACACACAATCAAGATCTTACCAACAGAGGAGTGCTTGAGATACAATGTTGGTTCCTATGGACATTTCTTGAAGCCTTCATTCATAAAATAAGCTTCGATTCTACTATACCAAGCTCGAGGAGCTTGCTTCAATCCATACAATGCCTTTCGAAGTCTATACACTTTGTGTTCTTCTTCCTTGATCACATATCCAGGTGGTTGTTCAACATATACTTCCTCATTGAGATCTCCATGAAGAAACGCTGATTTAACGTCTAATTGATACAATAGTCATGCCTTGTGAGCTACAACAGCAAGGACAAGTCGAATAGTGTCTAAGCGGGCGACAAAAACAAAGACTTCAGAGTAGTCAATCCCATGTTGTTGAGTGTATCCCTTTGCAACAAGATGGGCATTGTACTTGTCGATTTCACCACGTTCGTTGAGTTTGGTCTTGTATATCCACTTAACTCCAATTATTTTTTCATCTTTAGGCAAGTCAGTCAACTCCCATGTATCATTTTTGCTAATTGCAGCAATTTCTGAATCCATTGCTAAGCGCCATTTGCTGTTGTGTACTGCATCATAAAAAGTTGGAGGTTCCTCATCAATAAACATAGCAAGGTTACCTTGATTTTCAATGTCTGAGAGTCCTTCATCACTCTCATAGTCATGCATCCATATAGGTGGCTGACGAATTAGTCTTTCCACAAAATTAGAAGATTGAGGTTCAAGTGGATCATTAACTTCCTTAGCTGAATTTTCTCCACTATAATGTTGTTTAGCAGCATCATCGACCGAAGTTGGACTTTGAGTTATTTTAGCAACCAGATCTGTAGATGTAGTATTTATTAACTGAGCATCATGAGTGTGATCAAGAATATTGTTGTCGAGCATATGACCCCATTCCAATGAAGTATCACCACCCTCAGTATGTGTTGTTGTCCAATGAAGTATCACCACCCTCAGTAAAATGATCAACAGACGGTTTAATGCCACTCCAAGCCTCCTCTGGTGTCTTATTGCGCACGGCAAGCGTTGGACTCCGATTCAAGATATGTACAGCCCAATTAACTGCTTCTGGACAGAAGGTTTTTGGCATTTGTTTGCAAGTAAGCATATTGCGAACCATGTTCATGATTGTGCAATTCTTGCGTTCTGCCACTCCATTCTCCGAGGAGTGTAGGCCGCAGTAAGTTGTCGTTGAATTCCATTGGTTTGACAAAAGGTAGTGAATTCTTTTGATGTAAATTCACCGCCCCTATCTGTGCGCAAACCACAAATGTAGGTAGCCATTGTCTTTTTCCACCTTTTGCTTTTAAAGAGTTTAAAACACTTGAGAGGCTTCTAATTTATCTCGCTAAGAAAAACACCCAGATTTTTCAGTGACTAAAAATCATCAATAAATGTCAAAAGATACCTCTTCTTACTATTAGAAGTAGGAGATATAGGCCCGAAAATATCAGCATGAACAAGTTGGAGAATCTGAGATGGTCGCCATGTACTAGTTGAAGGAAATGGGCTTCTGTGTTGTTTACCTTTCATGCAATCCTCGCAAAATTAGCTCGAGTTCTTCAGCTTGGGGTAATCCATGAACCATCCTGTTGGTGTGAAGAGTTTTTGAGTCCATCAAGACTCAAAAGGCCATAACGACAATGCCAAAAGATGATCCGGATTTTTGAGAAAGAATTTGGAAACAATTCTGTACTGGACATTTGATGGTAGCTAAGAGAATGAACATCCGGTTGAGAGACATAGTAGTTTCGATAATAAGCCCTCTATCTGGATGGTAGATTTTGCACTTGTTGTGTTGAACTAAGATTACAAGGCATTTTTCCTGCAATTGACCGATACTCAAAAGATTGTTGCATAGATCAGGCACATAGAACCTCTCGTAAGAATTTGAGTAACATTATTGATAGTTATATGGATTTGTCCTTTCGCACATCACACAAAGACCGTAATTGTTGCCCATACTTGACCGACTTACGAAATGTTTCATCCAAGTGTGAGAATAACTCCTTTCGTCCACACATGTGATTGCTACATCCGTAATCTAGGAACCATGAAGTCTCACCAATTGTTGTGTCAAGATCAAGATAGAGCCATAAGGAGCATTTCTTCACTTGTTTACGCAAAAATGAGCCTTTGTCTCCTTCCTCATCCTTAGGTTCCTTTATTTTTCTTAGGGCACTCAAACAAAAAATGGCCAAGATCATGACAAGTAATAACATTCAACAAGAGCTTTTGTTCATACCCCGTCGAGTGGCTACCTCTTCCTCTTCCATGTGGGGTTCTTTGACCATATCTAGAACCACCGTAATTATCCACACGAGCAATCTTCGTGCTTGCTTTTCGATCGCATGTCCATGCATACGTTGTTCATAGATTTGAAGACTGCTTTGTAATTCGTCAATACTCATAGAATCAAGATCATGAGACTCTTTAATGGAGCAAACTACATAATCAAATTTGGAGGACATGGAGCGTACTAATCTTTTAATGACTAAACAACATCACTCATCTTTTTCACCAAGACCTGCAGATTTTTGTTTGTAATTGTGAGAGTATGAGCAAAAATAATCAATCACATGATTCATCTTCTTTTTCCGATAGGATCCTTTTTGTAAGGATATAGTGTTCTTCAACCTCTCGACCAAGACACACACTATCTCACACTACACTTTCTATCGAATCAAGAGAAACCAATTCAATATGATGATTCGTATTGATGCACTTCATTGATTCAAAAACACTGAAAATATAGAGTTACTGATAGTGAATGCCAGTCAAGCATTTCACATAATACATGCTAATACAACAAAGAAATACAGTAAAGATTCAAAGTAAAAGCTAATCCAAACAACATGCGAATAATAACCAAACTAAGTGCATCACACTATTATTCGATCTTTCTAAACAACACCACACATCAATTTGTGTCCAATTTCGATCGCTTTTCCAACACTTTCATGTGCAAAAACTTCAAAAATCTTTGCGGAAGAGCTTGAAGTTGCGCGTGCTTGACTCTGGCATTTCCTTGATACTTCCGCTTCAATGAATCCCAAATTCCTTTTGCCGTATCCTTGGTCAAAATGGTTTCAAGTGTAGATCGATCAATAGCCTGAAAAAGATAATTCTTGGCATGTAAATCCTTCAATTTCTGGTCAGCAATTTCTTTCTTATGTGCATCTGTGAGATCAGCATCCTCTGCTCAACAAGAACTCCATTTTCCACAATTTTCCTATACTCTTTTGAATGAAGGAAATTCTCCATCAGCATACTCCAATGCTCAGAATGGCCATCAAGACGGGAATGGCAGTCGAAAAACTATTTCGATGGACATTTTGAGTCGTAGCTACAAAAATGGATAGAGTTTCTAGCTCTCGGGTACCAGATGTTAAAAGCTAGTTAAGTGTAAGAAAACTCTCCGGCTTTATTGAATATGAAAGTGGCTATATGCATAACCTACAATAACTAAAAGCAAGAATCATGCACTCCACTAACAACATGGATTCAAAACAAAAGAACAGGTCAAGCCCTAGATAATATGGATTATGTAATGCAAAACAAAAGACTAAACCTACTCGCAACAACCACCAAAACAATTCCCAGTCCCATATGTGCTCGATGTGGATGCTCATTTTTACATCGACACTTTGAAATCCAACTCGCATGCCAATTGTATCTTCCACATCATCATTAGCCACATCACCCCCAAACATTTGTCGACTTCAAGATATGAGTCATCTAATAACTTTCTTCTTTCCCCATTAACCGACAACAACTTGCTCATCATTGGGACAAAGATAGGGTGAGAAAGAGTGGGCTGAAGATGCACGCGACCATGATAACGAGGCAAGCTAGCCTTGTTCATTCCATGGATGGAGGCGAGGTGGGCGTTATCCTTCCTAATAGAGCAAAGAGTGAGTGATCAACAATAATATGGATTTGGCTTTTGAAGTCTCCGACAAGGGCTAAGGGCTTGCTGAAAAAGGGAGACACGAGTGATCGCATATGATGGTGGCCATGTAATTTTTGTTTGGTGTGAATTGACGACATGTTTGTGGGAGGATACACATCTAGGGCTTTTTGTTCATGTTGTAGATGTGGTTGTTGTTTTTGCATGGTTGTGCAGTAATTGACTTTTGTTTTGTTGTAAAGTTTTTAGTTGTATTAGCAACTATGGTTTGCGTTGGATGATTTTTATTTAATTATACATATACACCTTTGGTTGAGTTTTTGAAACATTTGTAGTTTTACTTTGATTAAGTTGAAACACTCAAATTGGAGTTTGTATGATGAAAACAATACACATGTCAATCGAATGCATTGAAAGGATTGTATTTAAATCCCATACGCTCTATACAATGTTCTCTGAAACTGCAAACTTAGAATCTGAGAGTGCAAACTTAGAATCTACACAATGTTCTCTAAAATTTGCAGGGAAGCAATTTATAGAGTTCTTTAAAAAATATTCTCCAGGACATTGTTTGTTACAAAAATTTACCAGACTTCACATAAATTGTTACAAAACTGAAGCAGTTTATAGAATCATTACAAATTTTTCTAGCAAGACATTGCATGTTACAAAAATTTACCATACTTCACATAACTTGTTACAAAATTAAAGCAGTTTATAGAATCCGAGAATCTAATAGTACTTTAAAAAAATTTCTGTAGAAAGTGAAGCTATATATAGAATCTGAGTGATTTAAAACATTTTCTGCATGACATTACCATACATTTGTTTACAATAATAGGAACTGTAGGACATTGCTTTTACAAAAAGTAATCATACTTAATTTTACGCAAGTTAAGTCGGGATAGACAATGATTTACAAAAATAGGCAATCGCATGACGCTGCTTTTACAAAAATAATCCTACTAAAAATAGAGAATCAGAAGACAAGGTGCTTCATTTGAAAACAAGGAGTTGCAAGCAACTGTGTGGCTCAAGCAACTTTTTTGTAATCATCTAATGCATGTGTGGGCTCCAACTCCTTGTGGCATCCACACTTTTTCTTTCTTCCGTCGAAAGATTGCCCTGGTCTTTTTACATTCTTTGCCATCCCGTTGTGTTTTCACTGCGAGACTTCACTATAGGAACAACTCGAGTATCTGATCGATGGTTCAGAAAGATTTCTTCCATATTAAGGCACTTCTAATGAGGCACCAAGGCTTCTGTAATTTGTCTACACATGGATTGTAACCAACTAAATGTATTAAAAAAATCACATAATTATATCGAGCAATATGAACAATGAAAGTGCAAAAATAAAAATTAAATTTAGTACTTTGTTTTTCCTTTTCTAGCAACACTCGAGACCCTTAAACTACACCCTTAAATTCAGGAATAACATTTGATTATCCAACAGAATTGCAAACCTTAAAATTACTCAAGTAAACTATGTACACAAGTAAATTCATGGAAATTGGCCATTGCTAATAAATACCTTAAATTTACACTAACCTCGAAAGTGAAAAGAACATTAGAAACTTGTTCTTCACTTGGTATATCCCCCCTTTGATTCCCCCTTGGATTTGTAGTTGTCGTATCAAGTGTTGTGTGCACAGGGATTGAAAAAAACTGCAATGAAAAATTAAATGATCTGTTATCATCCTCAACACCCATATGTGAATTTTTCGCCAAAAAATTTATTACTGTCCACTTGTGACTAATTTTGGACATAGAAAAATCTGAGCACTATCGAGGAAAAAGATTAACTTTGTTGAGTAATGGTGCTGGATTTTTGGTGGAGAAAAAGTCAAACATATTAAATTGACAATGAACTACTGCTATACTAATTAAACAAAATCAAAATGTATGAAGTAAATACCAGGGCATAATGATCCGATGGTTGTTTGTTTGTTGCATCTCTTCGTCTGTGGTCATGTAGTGTCGGACTTCCTTTGTTTCCCTTTTAGTCATAAGCATATAATTAAATCAAATTGATAATGAACTACTGCCATACAATCAAAACTGCAAATAAGAAGTATATGTGCATACCTTCTACACTCCATTGAATCTTTTATTGTGCCCCACTTTTGCACCACAGCACGCCACATGTCATCTTCAATCCTTTCTTACTTACCTTTCCATTGTTGAACCCACTAGTTTCACCTAGCTCTCTCCTCTTCAACATGGTTTTCCTACCCTTCCTCTTGTTTACTGCCTGAGGTGGAATGATGGGGCCTTGGTCACTTTTTAGGCCATGAATCCTTGTCATGGGTGGGATTCAAGATATTCCTATATGTTTCCATGAAAGTGATGACCTTATAACATGAATCAATGTAATTTTCAGGCTTCTCCCTATTATAGTATAGAGTGCGACACTTAATGGCTACAAAGGAATACCACTAAGCTACCATCTCCTGCAAGAGCATGTGTATTCGGACTTATTAACAACAACTTAGCTATATGGGCTCTACCACTTGGTATTTATATCCACCGACCATCTAGTGCTATACAACCAGCTTTTTTGTTTGGATTTCTCAAGTTTTTTTTACAATTGTAGGGCAGTATAGTGATGTAACTTTTGTGCATGACATCTCTCTTTTGTCGAATCCTCTTCATCATCTGTGTCCTCATTGTCTCATTCATTGTTATAATTCCCTTGGTCCTAGCTTCTTAGATGTGGCTATTGAAAACTTCACACAAGTTATTCAAGAGAATATCATATTTGAACCTAGTGCGAAATGTGCTCTACTCCAATACTTGGGTTAAATCATACTCAAATGCTCATAAATTCATTCCCTTCGGACCCTCTATTGCTCTGTCTAAAATGCGTAAGTGTAAGTTGTCCCTAGTACATGATCAAAAGCTGGTCCCTAAGTGCTTTCGCCCTAAATGTCTTCTTGAAATTGGTGTGGATGTGCCTAACACGGTGATCTATGCTTATAATGGGGAATAATTCAGTTATTCACGTGACATCAAACCTTATTATTGATGGTGTTTAGCCAAGATATGCAATGAAAGGTCACATCATCACCCACAGGCATAACAAGATGGAGAGTAATGCAAAACAAAATCGGAAGATACAAACATAATGATATCAAGCATATGAAAAATTAGACCCACACAATGATAAAACCGATATCATTATAAAATAGACCCAAGAGTGTGTGTCCTCACCAATTCGAGCCTACCAAGAAGCACGCCTCTCAATGGAGCTAGGCAAACATACATACCTGTGGAAGACCTCTTCTTCATCTGGACTTGATTATCACTATTGATCCTAGGTGTGTCCTCACCAATTCGAGACTCGTAGTCATACAACTTGGCCCGATTAGTGATTCTTCATCACCATCTATGATCCTTTATAACATATAAAAACACAAGGGAGATGGTTAGGATTATTATAAAAATACACAATATGAAATACTTGAACAATTATTAAAAACTATCACCTCTAAGTAGGCGCATGGCCTACGTCAGAGGCTTTTTAGTCGATCGATGTCAACTTCCCCGATCACTTTTTACGAGCCTTGCACAATGCCGCCAATTCTCTAAGCAGGGGCTGCCGCCTAGCTGTTCAAGGTAATTCTTTGTTATCCACTTAGCACTAACATGTATACATTGTTATGATCTCTAGAACATTCATGTTGTAGCACTGCGAACTTTATATGCCTTTGTGCTCTGAGTCTTTTACCATTGGTGAGGGCCCATAAGTAAAAATGGTATCATTTTTGCAAAAACCTTGCATTTCTTCTTGGTGTTAGGCCCTAAAGTTTATCACATACATATGTTTTAATTCCATAATTTTTCTGCACTTTAATTAAATTGTTTGAAGTCTCTAAATTTCATTCCAATTTTGAAGTGTGGGTCTTTCATGTCAACTTCATCATTAAATTCAAAATACCAAGGTCTAGGTGGGAGTTATGCCTCTTCATTTGTGGAAGACAGGATTGCAACTCCTCCCGCACTCAACATAGTCGGATTATGCATCATCATCGATTCCGACGTATGCGGCTTCACCATCTAAATCACCATCCGTAGTAGATTTAATAGGATTGTGCAGTGACTTCATCTTCGATTCCTCACTACAACTATAGTCCCGAACCATGGAAATCACCATCCTCATCAACCTTTTTCCCCCTATCATTACCCATGCCTACATTTTTCTCCAAATCTGCATCATCTACATCCTGTTCTTCTTCCTCTAATACTTATTTTAACAGTGAAGGCCCACTACTTTCACCTAATCCCACTCCTTCATCATTGCAAACATCAACACCAATACCAGGTTTAATGACCTACCATGACTAGGAAGATTAATGCAAACATACACCTCTCTACTACACCCAACAGACATTGACATTGTTAGGGAATCTAAATCAGTTTTGATCTCCTTATACCCTTTCTCACCACTCCTTGCATCTAATTACCAAATTGTGGACCCTTCAATATCTAAACGAAATTCCTTGGCCATACTTATTAGCTCTAGTTTGAAAATTTGGTCAGAACAACAGTAGTCTATGTAGCTAGCGAAGCCCTCTATTTCATCCAACTTGTAATGCAACCTTATAGTGAATAGCTCAACATTTGGCACTATAAACAAATGTACAAAAAGTCAAATGTTTGTACAACCTATACTAGTAATGGGCAAGAACATCCATACAAATTAACTTGGCCCACCCATAAGAATAAATAACATTCAAATTAGGTAAATTCTAGGATCAAGATTAGCGGCAAATTAACATTGGTGGAAGGACATGTAAATAAATAAATAAAAGTTGTTCAATCAACATTATTGGCAAATTAATTGGGATATTACAAATCAAGTTCAACTAAATAGCCATTTTAGCTAGTGACATGACTTACTAATAACAAAATCTTTTATTATAAACAATAACACAACTAACTTGGATTTAAACCTTTTAATATGGAGTCTCTAAATAGCCCTTTTTAGCTATTTCTTTAATCTGACTACAAGCTGCATATGTAGCTAAACCATAAGTAGATCATCATTATAACAAGAAGCTATTTAATACAACTACAAACTGCATCGAAAGCAGATGTCTAAAAATTTATCTGTGATACAACCTACTTCCTAGAAAAGCAGGATAACAATAATTAAAAACACATGTGCAACTCAATAACAAAAGTCCCTACGGGAGAAAGATCACTCCATACAAATTAACTTTGGCATACATTGGGCCGAGCGAGATAGGACAATAAATAACATTCAAAGTAAATCACATCGAACATACAAATTATTAACATTGATGGCAGGATATAAAAATAAACAAATAAATAAAACCATCTTAGATAATATTGCAAATCAAGCATCCACTAATATAATAAGAATGATAAGAGATATCAGTGTGCACGTGAACTTACAAAACTAAATGGGGACCATATGGGTCCAAATACTACACATGAGTAATACAAGCAAAAATATTTTTAATAAAGATACAAGTGCATTCAAACGAGGTTAAATATTTTTAATATAGTCCTCCAGAAGCAAGAACACTCAATACAAACCATTCAAATAAGTTAAATAGTACACAATAACATTACAAATCAACCAAATTAGCCACTTAACTCAGTCAACTCATGTAGCATTACTGGCAAATTGGTATTAAGCAATATCTACTAATTTAATAAGAATAATGAGAGAAATCAATGGCACATGAACTTAAAAATTAAATGGGGACTCATATGGGTCCCCAAGCAAATACTACTCATGAGATTGCAAGCCCCTGCAAACACTACTTATAATAAAGCATCTACAAGTGCATCCAAACAAGTTAAAACCAATTACTAAAACTATAATATCCACCATATCTACAACCTCATCCATGCAACAGACTAGTAAACACTAAAAACCTTACAAAAACCCTACAAACCCTACCTTCAAGTTCATCTTCCATTTCAAAACTTCACACAACTAGCAGTTTGCGAGAATGACTTAGATTTTTGAAGAAGGGCACTTACTGATGGCTAGGGGCTTCTTCTCCTTTGGACCGTATCTCCCAATTAACCGCCATCTTCACCAGTGAGTTTTCTTCCGTTCAATCTTGCCAGCGACCACAAGTTTCTCTTCCTCACCAACGGCCAAGCCCAACACCGTCACCTCTTCTTCATCCCTCTCTTCTCGTTTTCGGACCAAGGAATGAGCAATGTCTCCTTCTTTCTTTCTCAAGACGAAGGGGATTAATTGACACGATGGCAAGCATTGTTGGACATATGACTCCATGCACGACGTGGAAATATATAATGTTATGGCGTGGAAAATTTATTCGACTTGGTATACACAATTGGATTTCAAAAGCTGACTGTGTAAAAATTGGCATCCACATCATCACATATGGCTAGAATTGTTTTAGGGTGGCTTGCCGGTGAAAAAGAATAAAAGCGAGGATAACCTTTTTTAATTCAAATCAAAGTTGAGATACCAAAAACAAAGTCAAAGTTTGGTAACTATTTTACTCCGTCTTTTAGTTGAGTAGTTACTTGCATTTGAATGAACATATTTTTGTGGAAATGGTCAACACAACTTGGTTATTAATTCATGAAACTGTGATTACATATACCATCAACATCTATGCCATATATATTATATATAATATATATTTATATGAATTTTAATATTTTTATTTAACAATAAAATAATTAATAAAATATTCTAACATTTCTAATAATTATTTTTTAGGATGAAATCGATATGAAAGTTTAATTAGCTAAATATTTTACAATAATTTATTTTTTTTAATTAAATTATCTTAACTCTGGTATACAGGTCAATTACAAAAACGCTTATAAAATTTTTATCGGTAAAAGGGATAAGTGCTATCAAAGGGACAATCAGATACACAAATACACAACCCTTAAGATAAATTTTCGGGATGTACAACTCTAGAAAAGAAAATTAGTATTTTTCTATGAGAGACTCACTAAGATCATCAAATAATACTGATGAATAATACTTGACTCTCATAAACAGTGCATGAACAAAATTGTGAGTTCAAACTCTTGTTCTTACTTTGTGGTGAATTATCACTGAAGTACTAGTAATTTCTCGAGCTTATAAAATTTTTAGATGGTTCCAATTGGGGTTTAAATTTTTTTACCCATTTAATGAATATATTTGGTTTTTGAATTGAGTAAATGCTTTAAAACACGAAACTACAGAATCTCTTGTTAACACAAATCTTGTCAAATGCTTCCTTGTTTAGAGGAGATATGTCTCAAGTGAAGACAAGCTTTGGCTTTTATGTATGTATGTCCAAGTGAATAATGCAAGAGGGACCAACTTCAAGTGACAGATGGATGCTGAAAGAGGGGTAAAATTATGGGGGAATACATGTCTGATGTCTCTTAATTCTATTTTTACAGATTGAATTTATCTTTTAAAATTTATTATAATTTGAATTGTTTATTATTATTTATTTCATATTCAACCGTGGCTAGTGAATTATCATTAATATTATTTATGAAAAAGATTGTGTGAGATATATATATATATATATAACAATTGAAGAACAATAGCTCGTTTTTAATATGATTCAACTGTTTTTTTTATAATGATGATTAAAAATTATAATTTGTCTATATTTATTAAACAATAATGTAAAGAAAGAAAATAGTTATATTAATTTGTTAGTTTAATCATCATATTTAATGCTAAACTCCTTGGGAAGTAGTTAATTTTGTAGTTTTATTATGAGCATAGTTAGTAGTGTTTCCTCGTCAGCGATCGACCAGTAACAATAGCAACTATCCAAAATGGGATTTATTTCATACCTGATCGATTTCTTAAACAGAAACAGATGGATTTTATATGACACTCCAACACTTTTGATATGTGCATATTAATTAAGATTATTAATTAATAGTTAAAAATAAGTTTATTTACCTCCAATCACAGCCAATTAAATCACCGAATAATTAGATTAAAATCTACATTTTAATAAAACCAAATACTATTTTTAACTTATCACTTTCTCTTTAGTAGATGAGACTCTGAGAATGATAGATTAGGGCTCTTCATACATGTAACTCACGTACATTATCAACTAAAATACCAATTAAAACTAATATAAGATTAAAAATAGAAATTCGAGATTTGTGAAATAAAAAGTGAAAAATGTGGTTTTTCAACTTTGCAAAAAGAAAAATCATTACTAATACCATAAACTAGTGTTTAACTCATAGGCAGAAATGTTATTTGTTAGAAACTAACTCATATGCATAACATGAAACTATGTATATGTATCTTTTAAGTTTATTAATTTCTTTCAAAATTCTATTAAACAGAAAAAAACTTAAATTTTAAAAATAAAATAAAATCATGTTTTTGTGTCGTGACGATTTTTAAAATGAATGAGCAATTTTACCTATCAAAAATGATAAAAGTTAATAACATTAACGGTTTCTTTTTCTTGAAATGTTAGAAATCAGATTCAGAATACTCACTTTTATTTTATAAATCTTGGAAACGACAAGAGTTTTTATTATTTTTGTCTAAAAATATACTAGATTTTATATTATTATAAAGATAATTTAAATCCATGATTTTTCAATCTTTATCATTCTAATTCTCATGGTACTTATGCCTTGGGATTCGGACAGGATTGATGGCACGAATCACGAGGAGGCATGAATAAGGAGTTGGCAGGCACGTGCAGCGGGTGTACAGGGTTTTGAGCTCTCTTATTGTGCAGTGAAGAAGGATTCCGTTTTTGGCTCAGAATGCATGGAATTATTCAGCCATTTCAATAATTCCCACCTGTTAATTTACCATTCTGCCTTCAAAGTTTGAATCCTTTTACTTTTTCTTGTCTGTTTTCTCTTTCCAATCTCAACTAATCACCCTTTTCTTTCTCTTTTGGATGTGTGTTTTTGTTTGGGTGAAAGTGTATCAAACCAATTTGTCGTATATTATATTTAAAATTTTAATTTTTAAATTTAAAAAATATAGGTCAGCTGATATCATTAATGACACTATAGCTTATTTTTATTTAAAATATTTATCTTTACCAAATTTTTAGAAATCATGATCTCTAAACTAATCCGGGATGAGATCGCAAGTTTTATAAAAATATAGATAGTTCTTAATGGATGTTTTGCATACAAATTTAAACTTAAAACTATTTATTTAAATGACTCAAATTTTTATCTCTCATATTAGTTAAAAATAATTTAATTTTTAAATCAATAGAGTTATTAGAAGCTTAACAAAATAAATGTATTTATATATTTGAGATATCAAATTTGATATATATATATATATATATTGGTTTAAGATTACAATCAACATTTGGATATAGTTTAGTAGTTGATTATGTACTTTCACTAAATTTTCATTTGCTAATATTTTGATTTAATTAATATTTATTGAAGTCAAAACTTTTTAAAAACTGAGGGATAATTTTTAACTATTGATTTTTATTTACATTAATAATTAAGGATTAACTATGTTTCTTAAAGTAAATACATCTTATTAAAAATATTGGGTTAATTTGTATTTGGAGGTGGTGGTGGAATTTTTAGTGAGACTTGTTTTTGACAAATACACCATGACAAACATAAAGATGCTAACATTATGAATTGGTAAAATTAAAATCCATATACATATCTCAAAGGGTAGTTTCCTTTTTATACCAAGGGTAAAAGGGTAATAATCAAATGAGGGACAACAAAAGTTGTTACTGCTACTTCTACTCAAGGTAGTAATATTTATGGATTTTATTTATTTGAAAATGTGTTGGCAAAATAAATAATTAGTTGTACCTGATTTTTGGTCACCTGTAAAATTAAAACATTGGGTAAAGAGCAAAGCATGTGAGTCTCTTGAAATTTGTACTTATTTATTGTTATTGTTCATTAGTAAATGTCTGTTTAAAAATTAGTTATATAAATTTCAAAAAGTTAAATTTATTTGCACTGTTGTGAGCTTTTTAAGGCATGCACTTGAAAGTAGTTTTCAAATTTTTGATACTAAATAAAATGGTTTCTTGTTTTTCTAATCAAGAATTAATCTGTTTCATATTCATTTCTCTTTAACATGATATATAAATCTAAATACAACTCTTTGTTAATAACATTTTCAAGTCCTTTGTTTGGATGTTAAGGGCGTTTTTGGTTTAAAGTGGACAGTGGTAAAAATCAAACTTTTATGTAATTTTTATTTTTACGTCTATTAATTTACTTTGAAGTGGTTTAAAGTAAAAGTATTAAACTGATACTTCCTTAAAGTGATTGGTATGTCTATTTTGTGAAAAAATGAAAGAGTACTGAATTGAAAGTACAATAATTTATATATTAAAAATCTTATTTTTAAAAATTTTAATAAAAATATTAAAGTGAGTTTAATTCAAAAATTATATGAAATATAAAACTTGCCTGCTGTCCAAAACAAATAAAAATCTGAAAATAGAAGTAAATCAATATATTTTCAGTGACTTTCAAGTACTTTAGAGTAAATAAATGCCTATGTTTTGTTGTTTGATAGATGAGACGTAACTAAAAGATAACTTTCATTAATGTGTTTGAAAAATGAATATTATGTATAAAAATGGGATATAATCTTGGTCAAATTTATTCATATTTTGATCAAAATTTTATGGATATGAGAAATATTTAATAACATTGGTTATATATCCTCAATAAAAATTATATTTATATAATTGTGTATATTTCTATAAAAATTATTATTTATATATATATATGAATATTACTAAAATTATTTTTATAATACCCACAAAAACTGAGGGTTTTCATTCTTTTCTTCCACTTCTATTAAATTTAATATTTCTTTTTCATGAATCTTTTTCATGTTTTTCTTCCTCACACTCTTCTCTTCTCTTAATTCTCTACCTAATTCAATTTCAATGGCCATTGATGTATCCCTATAAAAGAAGAACCCTTTATAAGGGGATGCACAAAAACACCAATAAATTCAATCTCATTTAATTATATTTTTAATAACAAAGATTTTTTAAATTTAAAACTAGTTCTCTTCTTAAAAATAAATACCTTAAAATACTAAATTCAATTAAAATTTTTTTTTCTCTTAACAAAAATAGATAATACTCATTAAAATTTTTGACACGTGTGAGGGAGTTGAACTCTAAAAATACTTGTGTTTTTCACATGCATGACTTCATATTGGAGCTTGTCTCTATAGAAAAAAATACACCTTATAAAAGTAATCGAGTGGTAATAAACCAAACTCGTGATTGACATTAAATCCTTTTTGATTTTTGTTTTTAATTCTATCACTTTTGATTATATATAATTAACAATGGACATAAGTGCAGAAATGAAATCACTGTTTTTTGTTGCTTCAAAATTGAAATCGATTTTATTTAATGAAATTTAACTTAAATAAACTTTAAAAATTAAGTTAACATCAAGTGTTTGAAAATACGAGGAACCCGTATCCCTAAGCTCAAACCAAACATGCCAAAGTTATCTGCCAATTTTTTTAAATATATAACTATTTAAATAAAATGCATAGTAATTATAAATAAATACTTAAATTATTTCTAATTTGTATTAATTAAATTAAGGTAGAAAATTACTTGAAGTGATTAAAGGTGAAATTTACATTTACTTCCAAACACTTCCAGCCTCCTAAACAAACTTCTAATAATTAAAAAGTGATTTTTAAGCATATCCAAAAATGGTATAACAACCTAAAATTGTTCACAGTGAGTAAGTCATTTGAATGATGGGTGAGTGGTCTGGAATCGAGATTCTCTATTTTGACATCGTTTATTATTAATCTTATTCATTCGATTATTCATCTGAATCACTATATCATCTCTTAATATTACGAAAAAGATTTATCGTATATGCTGATTGTGATATCGTCTTTGAGTGCATATGATAGTCGTTATTAATAACGTAAAAACTCCATCCTATAGTAAATTTCTAAATTATTAAACTATTTTAACTGGTGCACTATCGTAATTTCTTTATGATAGTTCTCAAACGGAAAATTATATCCTGATTTGAATCTTAAAATTTATTTTTAATCGTTAAATAATATATAAAAATATATTATAATATTTAATTTAATTAAAATGTTAAAGTTGACTTGTGGGGTATTTCAAACAAAAGTGAAACATTTTCGTTTACTCCATGAACTAATTTCCAATTTCACCCCTAAAAAATCCCAATAAACACATCAACCCAAAATTGCAACCATTTCAAATAGTAATAAAATCAATTTAAAAACAATCAACCATTAAATTTAAATAAATAAAAATAACAATCAAAACTGAAGAAGACACTCCACTCACATCACTAAAATAACACATCAAATCATTGGACAAAGATACCAAGGGGTACCATCACAAGGGCATTATAGTAATTTCATATATAAAAGGACATCTCTTTTCCGGAGAAAACGAGAGCCACGCCCACTCCCCGCAGGTACTCTCCCGGTTGCTTCTTGCGTTTCCATTTTCCATTTTCCATTTTGTGTTTTCTGTTTTCCGTTTTCCACTCTCGCATCTCATTACAAAACAACGAAAACGAAAAGCTCGCACTCATGGCCACGAGAAAATCCAAGCCGCCACAAGCACCGCCGCCGCCGCCGAGGATCCTCAACCTCCCCACGCCGGGCCACCCGATCGAAAAGCCTCAAGCTCGGCATCACCGCCGCGCTTCAGATCTCGAGCGCTGATCGACGCCGATCGGAGAGAAGACAGCGGCGCCAACGTAGGATGGAAGATCCAAGCTGAGATCCTCAAAGCTGAGTGCGAGTTCTTAAGGGTAGAGAGGGAGCTAGCAGTGAAGAAGATGGAGAGGAATCGAGAGAGCATGGAGGTCTTCTTGAAAATCCGCCATGGAGAATCTCGTAGGTGCTTAGCTTTTATATCTATTTATATATCTATTTACTCAAAACCCTAAAATTTCCTCTGGGTTCTAATAACTGAGATTGAATCAATGAATGTTGCAGGGGAGGGAGAAGATTGATGGCAAAGAGATGGATATGATGGATAAACGAACCCATCATCATCATCATCATCATCATCATCATCATCAACATGTATTATTATTATTATTAATTATTAATTATTATTATTTATTTTAAATAATTATTGATTTATTTATTGATGGAGTTTGAAGTGGAGATGCTGAGGAGAGAGAATGGAGGTAGTGGAGGAGTACAGCCAGATGCTGTTGGAGGGGGATTGGAACAGTAAGGCAAGATTCAAAACTTACTCTTTTAGTTTACTTTTTGTTTTTTAAATATATATATATATATATATTACATAGTAATAAATAATATTAATAATAATAATAGAAGTGGGATTTGGTCAGAGAGAGAGAGAGAGAGCAGAGGAGATGTCGCTGACTTGAGCTTTTATGGTTGGTTTGTTTGTTTGTTTGGAAAGTGGTGTTTTTAGTTTTAGTTTGGTTTGGGTTGGTATTGCAAAATGTGGTCCAGAGATGGGACAGTGGACAGAGTGGAGTTTATATTGAGAGGTGTGGTGCATTGAATAGAATGGTTGGGCTTTGATTGAGGTTGGGGTCCAATGTGGGTTTTTTGAACTTGAATGCAGGTGAAGGGTGGGTGTAGTTATTGTGGGAGGAGGTTATGAGGAGAGTGTTGGAGCAAGTGAGAGCGGAGACCGATCACTGGAATGAAAATGCAGGTGATGGTCGAGAAGGTGAGGAGTGGAGATGGAGGAGTTGCGGGTGTCGAGATCTTGGCGGAGACGTGCGTCATCCGCTGAGCTTAATTCTTCGACTGGTTCATGCGAAAGTGAGTTGTTTTTAGTTATTTAGTGTGTGCGCGCAAGAGTGTTTGAAGTTTGTTATTGCTGATGATTTTTTGTTTTGATTGTAGATGCTTGAGTGGCAATGGAGAGCTCGGGCGTCGGAGAGTAAAACTGATTGAGCTGAAGAAGAGAGAGAAGAGACTAACAAGAGTTCAAGGAACTCTGGAGAGAATCAGAAGCCGGGTTCGACTCATCGTTTTAAGAACATGAACGAAAACAAGGAAGAAAAGAGAAAGAAAAACAAGGCGGAAAAGAGAGAGTTTGGTAGGCGGCCACGGCCGTTGCAGGAGATCGGCAACTTGAGATGATTTCACTGCCATCTGTATTTTGTATGTATTGCTAGAGTTGTGACATGTTTTGGTAATGCGGCATTCACTGTTTTGCTTCAAAATAGTAACAAAACAAATCTTGTGACCAAAGAATGCAAAACTGACTAATATGCTCCTTTTAGTGTGTCAAAAAAATATATTTAAGTGCAGAAAAATCTAGGGCACAGATTAAAGCTAGTCAGAAGGATTATACAAGACATGAGTAAAACAAAGCTTCACATCAAATTAGAGTGCACAAAAACTTCATATTATCCCAAATAAAAAGTCGTTGATTGTATGGCTAATCTTATGAAGTAAAATGCACAGAACCAGTTTTAGACATGACAACAAGGGACTGCACAAGTAGCGTCTGGTTAGTAATCTCTCGGTTTGACTTCGTATCTGCTCTTTTCTTCCTGCAAAACATTGGAAATTCAGTTAGACAAATTGAACAGCTTTAAAAAATACAACAACCAATTAATTGCAAGAAAAGATTTTTCTATGATAGACTTTGTTCAAGTACAAGTTGGGTCACAAAGATAAATCAACCTAGGAAGATAAAACCAGTGGTAAAAATCATTACATTCAAACAGGTTGCTCACATTAGGTCACGGCCAACATACAAGTCAATTGCCTAGCAAAAACTCCAAAAACTTGAATCAGAGCACATGCCCATGCACACACCGCACCCACCCACCCACCCACCCACACACACACACACACAACAATGCTCTCAATCAGCTGAACCCATTAATACTCACAAAACTGGTTTCTGAAGCAACTTAAACCCACTCCACACATCAGTTACACTATGCTACCATGAAGTCAGAATCCTTTATTTCAATATGCAAACATACATTCCTCCACAAGATGAAAAACGGTCTTCTCATTCAATAACAAGTTTTAGCCTGTGTTAAAATTATGAAAAAGTTACATGTTTCGCCCTTTCAGTGTTTGACACCTACTAAAATCAAGCATTCTTGCTTTGATTCTTAACCTTGTCATGCAAGAGCTGTTACCTAAACATCAACAAGACTCAATAAGCATTGATGGGCCAAACATATTCTATTCAGAGACTAAATTAATTAAGGAAAAATGTCAGTGCCAATTAGTTAACCTATGAGACTCTTAAAGCTTCAATATCTGAGAAACCGCATATGAGCAAATCACCATGATCAATGTATTCAAAAACCAAACATCCTCATTATGACTCATAATTTTACTGATACATGAATTGTCATTTAAATATCTAGAAAGTGCAGCCATCATATCATGATCTGGCTTTTGGATGTAGGATCAACTGTGCCCACACACTGTTGGTGCAAATTTGAAGAATGTGTTTTTCATTCAAATTTTTCTCATCCATTCATTATCTTTCACAAAGCTCTTTTCTAGCTTCTAACAAGATTTCAATGATTCAACTGGATGGTCAAGGCATCAAGTAAGATTTAGTTAAAGAAAAATTGATACAAATCATGCAATAGAACATTCTGTTAGAAATCCACAGCTTATAATTTCAAGAATCCTTATTTTGTTGAAATTGTTATCTTAAGATCCAAACAATAATTGCTGAGCTTAGCTGATGACATATCTTGCCACTCTCCAAGCATTATATCTGGTAGCCCTTTAGGCAATGAAATCGCAAATTTGATGCTTCCATTGTCAGCTTTCCAAATTAGAAGAGGGCCTTATTTTGCATAATCAGGTATTGAAGTTTGAATATGTATACAGTCTACATTAAGATAGAATCACAAGAAGAGGATAACTGGCAGTAGAAGATCCAACAACTTAATGCACACATAGCATTCAACTGTATACAGAATAGAAATCGATGATCCTCGCATCTTTACAGTTTCTCAGTCATTTTTCTTTCTCACTCTGATGTAAAAGATATTCCAAGTAAGGGCTATGGGATCTGATCATTTAAAAGAGAGTAGCCAAAATAGTTGGGTTTTTCACAGAGTTACAGTCAAGGAAAGTCCAAGATAAGAGCACTAATCGCAAATGGGAGATTCAGGAGTAAATTGAAAATTTAAATAAAGAAACTACCACCTAATAATTTTTAAGCTATTTAAGTATAATTGCAGCTAAAAATAGTTTAAGGAACAATTTAAGTGACGAAAGTACGTAAAGGGTGTAAAAATCCTTGCCATTCAATGAAACTGAAATTAATAGTCCTTTGTTCTCTCTCTGTCTTACTATCACAAACACCTTTCACCACAATACTCAAGATTGGGGCTGGAGATGTAGGTATGAAAAAAAAATTGTGGAATACTAAAAAACAGTAATCAACACCCCTAAAAATCAAGACTCCTAAAAATCGCCACCACAGTTTTTCTACCATGTCTAATCCTCAACAAATTTCCATCTAATAGCACGTTAAACCTAAACTTTTACTATAGAGCAAACTATCTTAGCATAAATTTTATAGCATAACATACTGAAATCTATCATAACTAATCACACATTATTTAAATAACCTTTAAACCTATTTTACTTAAACCCCAACAATTCAAAGTTTGTGGGTGCCTCAAAACAATAGAAAAGAAAAATCCAATTTGACACTATCATTTACAAGAATTTCTCATGACATCTTCCCAACAAAGCAACTTTATATGATAGGAAAAATCCCTAAAGTTACAAATGGTCCAACTTTCAAATGCAAAAGAAATTAAAAAACAAAAAAACTTAAAATTACTAGACTTCAATATTCAACAAAAGAAACCAGAGAACAATCTGCAATCAATCTATCTTATCAGTGCAAAAAGATAACATTTTCTAAACTAACATCATGAATAACCAATGCTAGTCATTTAGGCATCTGTCAATTCCTGAATTTGCTGAAGTACCGAAGTTCATGGTCTTTGCAGCATTCCATCTCATCAGAAACATAACTGAAATCTATTTCTACAGTGTTGCATAAATTAAGTAGCTCATAATCAAAAGGTTTTTGATTGTATAACCACAAGACCTAGAACCAGAACACAAGTCATGACCTTCAACAAAATTAGACTCAATCCTCACTATAACCACCGGACATGGTAAGGAAAAGAATAAGATCAGAAATCCTTACCTCAAATACTTTCGTTCAAGTGCTCGAAGCTCCTTATCAAGATCACTGATCGCCTGGTTATACGCCTGGCTCGGGGATGACTGGTTTGTAGTGTGAATCTGCAAAAACCCAAGCAAAAAGATAAGCAAGAACTCTCAAAACCTAACATCCAAAAACCATATCCCAAAAAGAATCCTGAGGGAAAAGGGCAACAAACCCGGACTAGGATCTTATGCACTGAAGAGGATGCGGCAGCTTGCACCCGGCGAAGAGCACATTCGGATCCCTGTGCAACTGCCTGCACGAAAAATCAACATTGAGGAAATTTTTCATCACTGGGAAGAAGAAGAAAATAGGCACATGCAGAAGGGATGTTGCCAATGGTGTGGTCTGCGCGTTCAACGGTGAAAGAGCCGGCATTGACGATCTTCATTGTCTCTCTCATACCGAGAAACCCTGTTGCAGGAATCCATTGATTTCGTTCAATGCCTATAATTTAACAGCAAATACACGAAGAGGCTGAGAGGATTGGAAAGGTCGGAAGGAAGAAGAGAGAAAGTCTGCACTTCTTGAAAGTGCCCTCCGGGGACGAGCGAAGCGCTCGTGGCGCGATCAAGGCATTCATGGCTGCAGTTCTCGATGCCCTGCTTCACTTCAAGCAAAGGATGGGAGATGAGGATGAAGGACTGGATGGAGAAAAGGATGGAGATGATCGGGAGGCAGGAGGTGGCCGAGCTGGCCGGCCGGCGAATGGCAGAGAGGATTGAAGCAGCTTAGTAGCGATCAGGGCTTGAGAACTGAAGAAGGGGAGCTTTAGCTGAAAATTTTCCAATAAAAAGCACGTTTATTCTAAGGGTAAGAAAGTACGAAAGTCCTAGAAAGTTTTCTTTATAATTTGAGCCTAATATTA
>NW_024087765.1:0-7502 GCF_009730915.1 Dioscorea cayenensis subsp. rotundata
GCTACGCTAATTATTTAAAAATTATCGAGCCATTATCGACCAACCTAACGTGACAGAGTCAGAGAGCAGTACTCTCATCACCGGTTCGAGGAAGAGATTCAGTGCTAGTCCACGATCGCACCTGTCCCTTTCTTTCTATCCTGAGACCAGAGGTTCGCACCGAAACGAGTACATGCTCGTCGCATTTACGTATGTAACTCGCAAAGTTGGCTACATAGTTTGTAAGTCCGATCAGAGTATTTTGAGCTGGGTAGACACCTGACGGAATGCCGATTACGTCGAGTAGGGCGGGGTGACAGCAGTCACACCCACCCCTTCTACCGAGGTAATGTGGCACCCATCGCTTAAAAATTCCTTTTTAACTCGAAAACCCGACACCCTCAGTAAACCAAATCGACTTTACTAAATTACAATTTACAACTTTACACCAACTCAGAGGATTCAAATACGTAAATACAACAAAATATATTAACTCAAATTGTGGGTACAACCGCTTACAAGATCACGATACCAACAAATATAAAGCAGTATGGGACCCAATCGTAGCCTTTGGACTTAACCCCGACTCAGCTCTAAACTTGAACAGCAATCTAGGGTCTGGCTCTCCCGCAGCATAAAGACATCTGTATTTGCTCAGAGCCTGGCTTAATAATTTTCAATACTCAAACACAAGATATATAAAATATATAAATACCAACTTCTCAAATAATTTTTCCAACTTTTCCAAAAATACCGTAATTCTAGCAAAAATACATTTTTAAAGAACTTTTGAAACATAAATCATCACAAATCAATATCAAACTCAATTTTCTAAGATCAAATTGTCGTGAGAGACCGCCTCCCAAGAGCGGGCAAATCGGGCTCGCCTCATCACAACCCAAAATAACGCGAATATAAAAATCCATTCTCAATTCCACTGAAAAATCCTCTCCCACTCTAGCCTGGTCATGATTGAGTCTGGGAGCCGCCAAGGTCTTCATAACTCGACGTCATCCACCGGGTCCTGTGGGCGACTCCGGATCCCGACGTGATCATCCAATCGTGGCTCTACGCCTCCCACCGATCTCGACAAACTCAACACTCAGTCCACCACAGCCACCTAAAAGGCCGGCCTCGACCTACTATCGCAGTAGTTTCGGGCTTTAGCCCCCGTCACCATCCAAAACCAATATGTCAAATGCAGAAGAACAATACACTCGATAAATCATATCATACTGGTCCTCATCCGTGATATCTCACAAAGACGATACAGCGATAATATCAAGAAAAATCTCAAATACAAAATACCATTCCTATGCCAGAATGAAAAACCATCCCCACAAATATCGTCGATAAAACATTTTAATATACACGCATATGATTTCACAAAATCATTCCAAATCAAAGCATATATAACCATCCAAAAATAAATTCACGAACCTAATAATTAAACTCACATATACATGTATTTTTCACTATTCACAAATACGTATAATTATATCGAAAACTCGATGTATCAATATGATTGTCGTGAACATCAACAAAGTAAGTAAATATACTGTATACCTCAACATTATACGCCAATTAAACATTTGATAAAAAGAAATACTTAAACAATTATTTTAAAATACTAGCTTTCATTAAATAATTATTTCATAATAATAATTAATCAATTATTTTAAAAATAATAGCCACTACTAACTCACTCCTGTGTCCTGGGTTCCTTCCTGACCGAAACTCCCTCCCAAGATCGAATAACACCCAATGTTAATAATATAATAAAAATAAATATCACATTTAAACCCAAAATAAAATACAATAAACAACAATAGACTCTCTATCGGGCCTCACTCCACTCCAATCTGCATAAAAACCCGACCTTGCATTATCCAACCGCTTTCAATTGCACTTAAAACCAACCTCAATTTAGACTCAAACACAGCGTTAAACCAATCTGAACCAATCTCAATTCCATTGAACCAAGCTCAATTGCACTGAACCAAGCTTTAATCTGCACTGAACCAAACTCAATCAAACTGAACCAGCTCGAACCAACTCAATCTTATTCAAAAATCCATTTGAACCAACTTGGTTCAGCCCAAAACCCTTAGCCCAAATCAACTGAACTCCAAACCTCAAAACTATCTCAACTTGATTTGATCGCCCCAACTTAACCAAATCAATTCAACTCAACCAAATCAATTTCAACTTTAGTTTGATCCAACCAAATCAATTTTGCTAAACCCAACAAATCAATTCAACCATCTTCATTAACACCTTAATCATCATCATCATCAACTTAATTAATCAAACCAAACCCCTAATCTCTGCCACAAGAATCAAGTACAAGAATCCTAGAACCTCATCTCCATTTCAAAGCCGATTTTCAACTCGAATACGCTTTCAAAAACAATTTCATACACTCATCATCTACAATAATTAAATACGCTTTTTCAACCCAAATAAACTCATTTTTCTTCATCAAATCCACCAAATACACACACACATACATTCAAGTATACCAATAAATAAATCATCACAATACTTACTAAACAATACTTCATCCTATTCTCCCTCCATCAAGCTAATGCCCATCACTCCCATCTTTCTTTTTGTAACTCACTAGCCTTTCAGAAGCAGGAAAAGAAACGGTAGAGTGAGACGAAGGTACATGAACACTCAAGAGTCTAGATTTTTTTCTCCCAACGAAGTTTTTCAGCCCAAAAATTTACATTTAGTCCCTCAAAACTTAACTTCTTACAAGTCAGTCCCTGCAAAACTCACAAAATGGTCCCTCGAATTATGAAATAGTATTCTCAAAAAGGTCCTTGAAACTATCAAAATGGTCCCTCGAAGTATAACACAATATTTCAAAAAGGTCCCTACCGCCTTTACCTTTCAGTCCTTGGTTTCTGTAAATATTTTATATCAATCCTTTTCTATTACTCTTTAACCCAAAAATCTTTTTAAAAACTTTTTACACTTAAGTCCTTGTTCTGCTCCACTTGGGGTTTCTCAACAAGATTACCTCAGGAAAAATTTTACTCGCAACTCGTAGAATACTCCTCGAATATATTTTCCAACAGACATGTAAAGGTTCGTGGTATTACAATCCTTCTTAAGAAAATTTCGTCCTCGAAATTTCCTTTAGCATGTATAAATATGATATCACCCAAGTTCACTTGTTCCAAATCTGCCTCTTGTTCCAAACTGCTCAACAAGAATTAACAATAACTGTAGCAGATGTCCAAGTATCCACCGACGATCAGTGAACCCTCGATTCCTCTTATACTTGTTATACACTAGTATACAACACTCTTCCGATGGTTACTCCGGCTTCCTCACTTCCAAAACTCATACAATAAAATAATCTTGTATTTTTTCCACAATCCAAAGAGAAAAGCAACTTCTTATTCCCAAGTAGAAATACATCATAATCGAGATACACAGTAGAATACAAACATCTCAAGCACACAAACGATAATAAAAACAGATTATTCTACTATTCACAAGTCCTCATACGCTCATCAACCCTCATCCCTGCTTACGGTCATGTGCTCAACCTTCCCTGGCTCCATCGCTCAACCGCGTCGACCATAGTTAAGCGACTCGTACGGGCATCACTCATACGCATGTCAAAACCCCGTGAACTCCATACCTCCTTCCTCAATTCCCGCATACGACTCTCGCCTCAGGTGAAAAACGCTCCATGTAGATATTCCTCACCAAGCCAACTATAGAGCCAAAATCTCGGTATCTCATGGTTACCACATAACGAGCTTCATGGGACATAAACATCACCATCGCTTGCTCTTGGTTACCATGTGCAATAATAGAACTAGAAGATGCTCGAGGCAACAAGAGTAGAGCTAGAGGGACTGAAAGCAGCATATGGGTTTCCATCTCTTCTTCCCTCATCTGCTCCTCCTCTCTCCCTTCCTCTGCTCCTCCACTCTCTCTTCTCTCCTTCTTCCTCTCACGCTCTTCCAAGAAATATCTCTACTCTTTCTCTATTATACCCCTGAGGAGGTCCCTCGCCCCCGACTGCCCCAAACGCCTCGGTTCCATTACTCAAAAATCCTTAAGACACTCAAAATTCCACCCGATGAAAAATGCAAGTCCGATCTTCTCCTCTATTTAAACACAATTAAACCACACTCGTGAGGAGTCGCTATAATTCATCCAAAGTCCAACAAATCAAGTTTCGAATCAATGTCACATCGCGACACACCTTTTAAGAGTCAACGTAAAAGATGATAAAGAAGGCCGACACTCACCAAGCTAATCTCCATATTCTTAAGCAGGTGTACGTCCAAAGCATCTTTCGAATCACAATGCAAATCATCACCGTGTCACTCATCAAAAAGAGAATGCCAAATACCCTTCTTCGCAACTTTTAGTTAACTTATTTTAGATAAAAACCAATTCCAATAAATATCTCAACCCGTGACTCGTGATCACAGCTACGCCCGCTTTCTCGCCTCAAATGTCAAAAACCTACTATCAACCTTATTCCCAATACGCAACTTAGGTTTTAACCAGATCGGAGACTCCTAATACTTCTCACCGGGCCCCTTAACTTTCTCGTCTAATCACTACTAAACCCTCTAAGTCTCAGACACGACTTCTAAAACATAGGCTCATGATCACAACCCACGATCTCTCCCAACTGCGATATCTCAACCCACAAACCGATCACTAAAAAGACGTCACACCCACCCCTTCTACCGAGGTAATGCATGCAAGTCCATCAGCTTAAAAATTCCTTTTTAACCTGAAACCCCGACACCTCTCGTAAACCAACTCGACTTACAAATTACAATTTACAACTTTACACCAACCCGGCAGGATTCAAATACGTAAATACAACAAATATATTAACTCAAATTCAGGTACAACCGCCATAGCAAGATCACGTATACCAACAAAATATAAAGAAAAGTACTGGACCCACTCGCAGCCTTGACTTAACCCTCGACTAGCTCTAAACTCTGAACAGTGCAATCTAGGGTCTCTGCTCCCCAGAGCTATAAAGACATTCTACTATTCAGAGCGGCTTAATAATTTCTAAATACTCAAATACAAAGTATATATAAAATATATAAATACCAACTTCTCAAATAATTTTTTTCCAACTTTTCCAAAAATACTGTAATTCTACAGAAAATACATTTTTAAAGTAATCCCTTTTGAAACATAAATTCATCACAAATCAATATCAAATCAATTTTCTAAGAGGGATCCAAATCGGCTGCGAGAGATCCCGCCTCCTAAGAGGCTGACAAACTGGCTTCGCCCTCATCACAAACCCAAAATAACAAGTAATATAAAAATCCATTCTCAATTCCACACTGAAAAATCTCCCCACTTAGCCGTCAGTGATTAGAGTCTGGGAGCCACAGGTCTTCATAACCTCGACGTCAGCTCCACCGGTCCCTGTAGGGCGACTCCGGATCCTGGCGATCATCCAATCGTGGCTCTACGCCTCCCACCGATCCGACAAATCAACACCCGCGTCCACCCACGCCACCTCTAAAGGTACGGCCTGGGGACCCACTATCGGCAGAGTCGGGCTTTAGTCACCGATCACCATCCAAAACCAACATGTAAATGCAAAGAACAATACAAATCGGAGAATCATATCATACTGGTCCTTATCCGTAGATATCTACAAAGACGATATACGATACATCAAGAAAATCCAATGATAAAATACTCATTCCTACGCCAGAATGAAAAACCAAACTCCCACAAATATCATTCGATAAAACATTTTAATACACGCATACTGATTTCACAAACTCATTCCAAATCAAAGCATATATAACCATCCAAAAATAAATCTCACGTAATCCGAATAAATTAAATCATATATATGATTTTCACTATTCACAAATACGTATAATTATACTAAAACCGATGTATCAATACGATTGTCGAACATCATAAGTAAATATACGATACTCAACATTATACGCTAATTAAAATACTGATAAAAAGAAATACTTAAACAATTATCTTTCTAAAATACTAGCTCATTAAATAATTATTTCAAAATAATAATAATTAATCAATTATTTAAAAATAATAGCCACTCACTAACTCACTCCTAGGTCCCTGGCCCTTCCTAGACCTCAAACTCCCTCCCCAAGACCGAATAACACCTAACAATGTTAATAATATAATAAAAATAAATATCACATTTAAACCCAAAATAAAATATACAATAAACAACACAGACTTCCATTGCGGCCCACTCACTCCAATCGGTTAAAACCCGACCTCAGTACTATCCAAACCTGGCTTCAATCAGCACTTAAACCAACTCAATTTAGACTACAAAACACGCTTAAACTAATCTGAACCAATCTCAATTCCCATCGAACTAAGTCTCAATCTGCACTGAACTGCCTTAATCAGCACTCGAACCAAACTCAATCAAACTGAACCAGCTCGAACCAACTCAATTCTTATTCAAAAATCCATCGAACCAACTCTGGCTCAGTCTCAAAAACCCCTTAGCCCAAATCAACTGAACCCAAACCTCAAAACTATCTCAACTTGATTTGATCAAGCCCAACTTAACCAAAATCAACTCAACTCAACCAAATCATCTTCAACTCGCTTTGATCCAACCAAAATCAATTCGGTTAAACCCTAACAAATCAATTCAACCATCTTCATTAACACCTTAATCATCATCATCATCAACTTAATTAATCAAACTAAACCCTAATCTCACAAGCTACAAGAATCACATGAATCTCCTAAGAACCTCATCTCCATTTCAAGCATGATTTTTCAACTCAATATAGGCTTTCTCAAAACAATTTCTACACTCCATCATCTACAATAATTAAATACGCTGCTTTTTCAACCCAAATAAATCATTTTTCTTCATCAAATCCACTAAATAATACACACACATACATTCAAGTATACCAATAAATAAATCATCACAATACTTACCAAACAATACTTCATCCTATTCTCCTCCATCAGCATGTGCTCCATCACTCCCATCTTCTTTCTTTGTAACTCACGGTTTTCTCAGAAAGGTGAAAAGAAACGGTATAGGAATGTAAGCACTTTAACACTCAAGAGCTCAGATTTTTCTCCCAACGTAGTTTTTCAGCCAAAATTTACATTTTAATCCTCAAAACTTAACTTCTTACAAGTCAGTCCCTGCAAAACTCACAAATGGTCCCTGAATTATGAAATAGTATTCTCAAAAGGTCCTTGAAACTATCAAATGGTCCCTGAAGTATAACACAATATTTCAAAAAAAGGTCCCTACCGCCTTACCTTTCAGTCCTTGGTTTCAGTAAAATATTTTTATATCAATCCTTTTTCTATTACTCTTTAACCCAAAAATCTTTAAAAACTTTTACACTCTTAAGTTCTTGCTCGTCTACTTGTGGGTTTCTCAACAAGACACTGCAGTAAAATTTTATCAGAATCGTAGAATACTCCCAATATATTTTCCAACATGTAGCATGTAAAGTGTTCAGTAGACATGTATA
>NW_024087766.1:0-109110 GCF_009730915.1 Dioscorea cayenensis subsp. rotundata
GGTACTCTCATTCTTCTTTCCTCATTTTATGACGTTAGGCCCGGGTTATTATGGCGAAGACGGTGGCCGACCTACCTTTCTACTTGTCTAGGTTGGTTTTGCGGTGTGCATGTAAATTCTATGGATCCACTAGACTTGACTTTTTGTGTATTGTTCCTATGTTTGTATTTCGGTTATATTTGGAACCTGTTTGAGTTACGTAGTAGAGGTTGTCTCCTTTTTCAGTATATTGTGGTAGCGGGTTTGTTTTGAGCCTCACCATGACTAGGAGGGAGGATCCTGTAGGGTCCACTCCTTGTTGTCGTGACAATTGTGCTCTCAGGCCTGAGCGATGGCGTTCCACTTGCACGATTATTCGAGCGTTTGAAGATGAGTGCGTAACAAAATCACACGTGATGAGTACTACAACATTTCACTATAGTAAATCACTGTAGCACAAGTCTAGAGAAGGAGACATAGTGATGCTCCTAACGCGATGGGTGGCGAGGCTGACACCCTCGTATGCCCGGTGTGTGTCAAGCACGAAAATCCACTTTTCAAGTGAGATCTAGGGTATTCTTGGGGCACTATGCTCTTCACCCTTTCTCCTTTTCTTGGGGCGGTTGCCATGGTCTTCCCGTCACTCGGGGCAGGCCGAACTTTGGTGCTTGAGCGCGAGTAGTGGAGGCGTAAGAGAAGTGGGGCTAGCAATGGAGGTCATTGGAGGTGATCTTGAAGACAAGGGAGTCTCATCTTCTTTCTTAAAGATACATGCATTTGTTTACTCATGTTGTACCCATCCCTCAGGGGCTAATAGTCCAAATGTGCCTTGGGATGTTGAACTTTTATGCTTTGTATGTTTTGAATTCTTTCTTCTAATGATCTCTGAGTTCTTTTGGTTCTTGTGTTTAATGATGTGTTTGCATAACTTGATGTGTTTGATGGGCATAGATGCTTTGGTAAAACTTGGTGTATGGATGACTATGGTTGTGATTGCTTGATAGTGATTACCAAAACATGATGTGTTTGAGATGCTGCGTTACCCTATGAGACAGGTGTATTTGAGAACCATAGATGCAACATTGCTTTTGAGCTGCAGCAAGAACTATAGAATGTGCATGGTAGGCATTGAGAGGTCGATCGACATATGATAGCTCATAGGAATCATCCTGGGGCATTTCTCTCTCGTTGTTGAAATATTAGATTCTACAATTCCACCTGCTCTATATCTGCGTCTCTCGCCTAATCTAGTTTCAACCCTTACCTGTCATCCTTCCTTCCTTTAAGATCTTGTTATCAACAATTATTTACCAGCTAGATATTAGAAGATCAATTAGTAGTTTGAGTCCAGTCCCTGTGGTTCGATAACCTTAACCCTCACGGGGTACCACTTTACTACTTGTGTGCGACCCGTACACTTACGGAGAATACATCATGTTTTTGGCTCCGTTGCAGGGGACTGGCAACTGCTCAGAACGATTAGGATTCTAGTGATCTAGCCATTTATCTTTATCGTATTTATATTTCTTTTGTTTTGTTTTCTTTTGTTACCCAATTTGTTATTTATTTATTCATCACTTATTTCATGAAGGTCAAACAATGGACCAAATGCATGCAACCTTGGAAGATAAAGACTAGGTTCAAAAATTCCTTGAAAATCCTTCATTTTATGAGGCATCTCCACAGTATCAAAGCACAATGAGTTTGTGTGATAGTATATAATTGAAGGAATTGGAAGATCCAGAGGTGTTTCAAAAAGTCTTTGAAAATCCTACCTTATATGAGGCACTTCATCAGAGGTATGGTAACACCAGTGAAGAAGATGGGCTATCACTTTGTGGGAGTGGGAGATCGGGTATTGGGCTCGAAAATTTTTCTACAACCTTCCATCCTGATGAAGCACCTCACTCATAATTATGGATTACGTTGATTCCATCGAAAATTCTATCATGGAACCACGTAGAAATATGTGAGGATGATTTTAAATCAAGATGAAGCTTTTAATTTTGGATGAGACTTGGCATATGGAAGGATATGAGAGCTACAAAGTTTATATCTGATCGGGTAGAGGCCCTTCATGCGCCATATGATCATCATGAGATTGATATACCACGGTGAGGAACAAGCCTTTTCAAATGCTCCCTATTATGGTTGAAACTCATGGCGTGCAAGGAAGTGAGATGAGCACAACAACTATATTCGGAGGTGATGACGCGTCACGCACCATATGAGTCTCATGAGGCTAATTAATTCAGATCAATTGAGTTGGAGCAAACATCATGAGACTGATGTCTCACAGGTGGAGGAATAGATGCTTATAGAGAAGAAACCTTTCCAGATGAAGAGCATCAACAGTTGATCACATCTATTTTAACGCATACACTACCAATGATTGCTTGGGGAGCATTGGGAGAAGATTGATGAGGTCAAAAGAAACATGCTTAATTGACTTCGAACAAGTTATCTCTTTTGATATGGATAAATGGGTATACGAGGAAGAGAGTGCTTCAAAGGAATCAATTTTAAGTCTTGCAAAGAGGTTGAAACAATCTTTACACCTTCCTTCTAAGAAATTGAACAACTACGTGTCTCGGGTTTGTGTTCCCTTGGAGACCTAAGTGTAAATTGATGAAACATTAATCATTAAAGAGAGCTCCAATGATGAGGCATAAGGAGGTTGATTGTGAAAGAATGAGAAATATGAAGGCAACCTTTTGTCTTGCTTCATATGTTGAGTTTGACTACGATTGTTCTCAAAGGAATTCACCATGCAAGCTTACACACTTCTCATTCTTTGGAATCAACTTTTGCAAGCTATAGCCGGAGGGAACATGTTTCAAGCTTAAAGAATTAGATGAAGAAAAACTCCAAGTCCTTGAAAGAAAAATCTTCTTGTATGCTTAATGAACTCATCTTTGGCAAGAAGAAGATGTTGGGAATTGAAGAATTTATGGGTAAGAACAAGGTGCCATACATTGACCTACATGTTTATGTATTGATGCTGGATAATTCCCAACCGAATTTGTTCACTTGAGACCCTAAATCAGGTTGGTCCAAGCCTCCTACATGTAGTCCCTCCACTGCACATAAGTTTGTGATTTAATGGAAGTAGCTATGCAACTTCTAGTAGCCGGAGGAACACACCCTCTTCAAAGCCTCCTTGATGTAGCACTAAGGTCGCGTTAAGCTGAGTGACCTTAAACAAGCGTTTCTTGGGAAGCAACCAAGCTTTGGTTGTTTTTTCCCCTCTTGTTTTCTTACGTTTAGGTGTAGTTGTTTTGAGCTCTTGCATAATTTGGTGCTACTCTTACTTAATTTAGGGTTTGATCCCTAGTGTTTTTGCTTCTATTCATTGCATATTTGTTTTGTAAATTGTTGGGGTTAAATGCCATGGTGATAGAAGTTTTGTAAAATTGAGAAAATACAGTTCTGATAGATTTCCAGGATGGACACGGGCTGAACACGAGCGTGTTAGGGGGGAGTGACACGCTTTTCATTCACCTGGCATGATCGTGTCACGACTGCTTTGAATTTTTATTACCCTTTTGAGATTTTTGATGGTCTTGAGAAGTTGCTTCGTCTTCTCCAAAGACTCCTTTGTCAAGCCTAGGGCACACCTCACAGAATCGATGCCGATGAAATCTCCCCCAATAGCTCTCCTCCAAAGGAAATCGATGTCAAATGCCATAGGAACACTCCAAAATCCCAGCAAAAGCCTCTCCAAATCCTAGCCATCCTCTCCCTGAAAGATAGACAAAAGATAGGAAGAAGATTGCCAAATAAAACTCTCAAAGTGATATTTATAAGGCTGAAATCGGGCATCCACTAGCGTGTGGAATTTCCACACAGCCGTGTGGATTTTCAAGTTGCATTTTCCCTGCGCTCTGTGAACAGTAATTGCCACAGTCATTTTACTACAATGTTTTTGCTACAATAAAGCTGCTATAGTACTTTGCTAGATACTCAAAATCATTTTCTTCATCGGGGGGTTGTGACAGCCCCTTGCATGTGACCCGCAAGTGCACGTTTGTCGGAGTAATAAATCCCGGATGAGGTGGGGTATCGAATCTATATGGAGTAAGGAATAAAAATACTAAAGAATGCTACTTAATAAATCGAAGATGAACAATGATTGTAGCGATAAAGTGCAATATAGCGAAAATAAAAAGAAACAAGAATGAGAGGCACAAGTGAGAGTGAGGAGGTAAGGCAATCGATAGAAGTGGGTACTTTTCGGATAGTGTCTCCCCCTAGGACTCAATGTTTTCAAGTGTAAGACCTACTATTATGCTTCCTAACTAATGCTAATGAGTCGTGAAATCCTAAAAGCACACGGTCCCCAAACCCTAAAGGTCATCGAGTGACTCAACTCTTCACTATATCTGGCGTAGATAAACGCTTAGTCTCAACACCTCACCATGCAAAGTTGCATGGATTTCTAGGGGTTCCAAGTGATAAACCCTATTCCTATATGTAGATCTAACCCTTTGGTCTAGGCGAAGACCCCTAGTCACAATTAAGCCCGAGGTCTTTGAAGTCAATTCAGCGCTTTTACTCAGTTTGCTCATGCAACTAAGCCCCAGTGGAGTTCATCCTTTAGTACTTCACTCTATTGTGACCGCAAAGAACTCTAGCAAATGGAGGTATGATAAATCATACCGGAGGGGAAAGGGGACGCTCCGCTACCTCACGATTCACCCTCTCAATCCTCTTAAATCTAGCTTTGTCTAACCCTCATGGCGTGTTACCCATCAACAAAGGTTACTAATATAGACTCTCAACCCTAGTGTCACTCTAAAGGGAGAAATCATACAACGAGCATTCAAGATTGGAACTCAATTAAACCATCAATTAAGAAAAGCAAAATAATAGGGTAAAGAAACAATAACATCCTAGGGTTCACAAAATCCAAGTACCCACTATGGGGTATA
The DNA here is from genome assembly GCF_009730915.1 of Dioscorea cayenensis subsp. rotundata. Classification (NCBI taxonomy): domain Eukaryota; kingdom Viridiplantae; phylum Streptophyta; class Magnoliopsida; order Dioscoreales; family Dioscoreaceae; genus Dioscorea; species Dioscorea cayenensis. The sequence goes on from NW_024087766.1 coordinate 4,911, forward strand.
GCTCTCCATGGAGCAAGTTACAATCAATAGTAAAATCGAAAGCAAAAATAAGCAATCCATAGGAAACCCCCTCGGTATTCGTGTCTATGGTCTTATGGAGTAGTCTTATCTTCTCAAAGGTCCCCTTGTCCGGCCTAGGAGCACACCTCACGCGGATCGGTGCCGGCTGAAAGCTCCCCCAATAGCCTTCTTCCAAGTGGAGCGCGGTGCTCGAATCCGTAGAATGATAAGAATGCTTGTGCGATAGGAATGCGAGCGTTCTTTCAGTTATGTTGAGCAATACTTTTCTCGGGTTTTTAACGCTAATATAGGGTGTATTTATGTTATTTTTATGCAGGTATGGTTGTGAGGCCGATTATGAGAGAAAGAAGCCAATGTGGGTCGTAATGCACTAATTTGGAGAAAATCTTGCTGAGGTTCAAACACGAAGACATAGGTCAGGGTCCAGATGCAGGAATGTGTGCCAACCTCCTCGTACTAGAGTTAGCACAACTATTTAGAGAGGCACAAGGGCAGTCACATTCAAGCATTCCGACTTGTGTATATAGAACAAGATCTTGACCAACATGTCCGTTATTAAAGAAGCAAGGCGATCCACGACGTAAATGTGTGCCCGTTTGCGTTACCTCAATGAATGTTTGGATTCGGGAGTATTTCAGGTCGGTACTGTAGCAGGGTATTGTAGAAAATACGGTAGCAAAAATATTGCAGCAGCACTGTTTACAAGCGGCCGAGAAAACAGGAAAACAGAGAATCCACACGGGCGTGTGGAAATTCCACACACTCGTGTGAAAAATCCACAGGGGCACCCACATGGGTGTGTCGGTTCCTGATTCCAGCCCTTTAAAAGCCGATTTCAGCCCCGATTTCAACATTCTTTTCTCCATCTTTTCCCCAACTTGAGAGAGGGCGGTAGCTAGGGTTTTGAGAGGTATTGGCTAGGGCTTTGAAGAGGTTCTACGGCTCCGACATCGCGCTCTGTTTGGAAGAAGGTTAGTGGAAGAGCTTTCGTCGGAACCAATCAGTGAGGTGTATCCTAGGCGGACAAAGGGACCTATGACGACAGTGAGAGACTCTCCACAAGACCATCACCACGACTAATGAGGGGGTTTTCTATGGACGCTTTGTTTTTACATTCAATTTCATTGATTGTATCTAGCTCCATGGAGAGCTAAACCCCTAGTGGATACTTGGGTATTTGTGAACCTTAGGATGTATTCGTTTCATTGAATCTCTTTATTATGCTTTCAATTAATTAATGTTTATTGTGAGTTCCAATCTTGGAGACTTGATTGTACGAATACTCCCCTAGAGTGACACTAGGGTTGAGAGTTCTTCTTGGTAACTCTTGTGAGTGAGTAACACACCATGATAGTTAGACAAAGCTAGATTGGAGAGGGTTGAGAGGGTGAGTCGAGAGGTAGCGGAGCGTCCTCTTTCCCCTCCAATGTGATTTATCTTGCCTCCATGTTACAAGAGTTCTTTGTGGCCATAGTAGAGTGAATAGGCTAAGGGATGACCTTCCGCTGGGGCTTAGTTAAGAGTGCAATGGAGTGAAGTGCTGAAGTGATTTTAGCACCTAGTGCTTAATTGTGGTTAGGGATCTTCCACCTGGACCAATGGGTTAGGTCTATACATAAGAATAGGGTTTATCACTTGGAATCCCTAGAACTTATTGCAATTCTATGCGAGTGCGAGATTGAGAGGTTATTTAATCTCTCCTCCGGGACATGTATAGTGTTGGGCATGGTTGACCTTAGATTTGGGATCATGTAATTAGGATTTCTATGACTCATTGTTGCATCAATTAGGAAGTATAATAGAGGGTTCTTGCACTTGGAAACGATTGTCCTAGCGGATCAATATCCGGGTACCCCATCTTTATCGATTGCCCTTTACCTTCTCCTTTACTTGTGCCTCTATCTTGTTGTTGTTTTTATTCTCGTTAATTCATATTTTGTCACACTTATCACTATTCATCTTTCACATTAGTTAAGAAACAACTTAAGTGTCTTTATCCCTACTCTCTGCGTGGATATGATACCCACTCATGCTGGGATTATTACTTTTGACACTGCGTCACTTCACGGTTTACACGCATACTCGGACGTGTCATAGAGACCACTCCAAAGACTTGCCAAAAAGCCACTCAAAACCCTAGTCACGACCTCTCAAAAAGATAGGGAAAAGTTGGAGAGAAGAAAAGAAGATTCTCCCAAAAATTGGGCTGAATCGCGGCTTAAATAGGGCTGGAATCGGGCATCTATACGCCCTGTGGATTTTTCACACGGGCCTGGGGAATTTCCACACGCCCGTGTGGATTCTCTGGAAAACTGATTTTCGGCCGGCTGTGAACAGTAATTGCTAGAGTGTCTTGCTACAGTACCTGCTAGAGTACTCCACCAAAACGCTCCCAATTCCACACTTTTCATCGAGGCAATATAAACGGGCAAACAATAAAGCCGTAGATCGCAACTCTTCTTTAATCAAAAGCCTCATAAGTGAAGATCTCAGCTATCAATACACAAGTCGGATCATGTAAATGTGATCGCTTTTTGTGTCTCTCCAACTCATTGTAATGACTTGAATACATGGAGGTTGGCACACATTCACATATCTTGAGCCCCACTTGTGTCTTCGCTTTGTTCCTCCCAAGATTGTACTAAATAGTCAGGCTCACAATCTACTTTTTGCTTCTTTTCTTAATCCTTAGCTTCACAACCCCTACATGTGCAAAAAGAACACAAATACACATATTAGCGCTTAAACCCGATAAAAGTAATGCTCATATTGTAAGGAAAGAACACTCTCGCATTCTTAACACACAAGCACTTATCGGGCCGCATGATTGGGCACACATCCATACGTAGATCGATCGCATCTTCAATTAAACCATATTGATGAAGCTTTTTGGATATATTACACAAGTTGGAACACATGAGTGTGGCTGCCTTTGTACCCTTCCAATTTTTATATTCACTTGAGCATTTTGGAAGTTGGCATACACCCACATGCCTATGATGACAACTTGTGCCTTAACCCTTGTTTGATACAAGAATTCTATCAACAATTGCGTCCACGATCTAATTTTGCTTCCTTTCTTCCAAACTTATCTCCACAACCTTAAATACTCAAAAAGAACACAAATCGCATCGATTGAGCCATAAAATCTAATAAAAGTAATACTCAATGTAAGAAAAGTATACTTCATATTATTTATACACAAGCACTTATCAAACTCCCCACATTTAAACTTTTGCTTGTCCTCAAGCAAAAATAAAATAATGCATCAAAGAAGAAAAATTGAAAGTGCTTGGCCTTAGGTTCACCAAATGAATGCAAAAGAGGCATTCTACAAGCAAGGAAAAATTCAAACACTGCATAAGATAAATCATTGCTCTAGCTAAAAACCTGAATAAGAAAGGACAACAACTTGATATTGTGTAAGTGTGTGTGTAAACTCATTCAAGTCAACCCAACATGTACTAATTAAATTTCTTATTAAGAAGGACTTATTTATATACAAAAAGAAAAGGTAGTAGCTTTATACATCCTCTAAGGTAGCCCTTTCCTAGGCGGCCGCCAAGGGTGGCTTTTCACACTTTTTGAGATGGTAGCTCTTTCTACCGGGTAGTGGCTTTCACTCATCCTATGAGATAGCTCTTTATCTAATTAGGGCATAACTAGTATACAACTTATGAGTGAGCTTCATACTTCATGAGGTGGTAGCTCTTTCCACCTCCCCAATGCACAAACAAAACAAACATATATTTTTTTTCAAAGAAATTCAAACAAAAAACAATGCTAAAATAGTTCCTTAAACATTGAACTTTAGTTTCTACAAGTTTTAATGAATGAGTAGTGCAACAGTGATAATCGTGCAAAAATTCCTAAAAATTCAAGTAAAACTAAAGTATGATAAAATTCAATGTTAAAAATTCTCCTAAACTTAAAAATACAACTATTATAACTAAGGTGAACTGCCATTGGCTACATGAGCATGAAAATGTAACACATAAGTATAGAGCGATATAATGTGAAGTCCCCAACTCTAAAGATGTACATTGTTCTCAATGTACGCATGCAAGCACAATAAAGTAATAGAACAATCAAAATATATGTGTGGAGATGGGCAATTGAAACAATACTCCCCTGAACTCCCTAATGGTACATTTGATGGAGCTAAATTCATTGAGAGTTTAGTTCCAGCGGATTCACGGAGCACCACGACCATGTGAAATACCACATTGACCATGCCAATGATGATTCCTCAAATCACAGACTCATAAGACCGTCTCACACGTATACACAGGGGTTCGATAAAGCTCAACAAACAAAATAAAATCGAATCTATAAAGATATGAAAATGAAATACAACTCGATACAAATGAAAAGCAATAAGATAAACTCAGAAGGAAGATCCTTTCTGAGTGATACAAGTCCAAAATAAAATGCTGAAATAAAATAACAAAGCATAAAGACAAAGAATGATAATGACACTCAAGCGTCGGTGTGATCTACTGCTGGTGCCAATACTGCTGCTGCTACTACTGCTAGTGATGACAGTGGAGCTCAGGGTATCATCATAAAAGGCGCGGTCACGTCTCGCTCTAGAATCTGTTGTAGTGTGTCGAGGCGCGCCATCACCTTAGCATGGTTCGCAGCCTTGTGTCGCGCGAACCTCTACCAAGTCCGACTGTAACACCCCCACAGCATTCTCGAGCCTCCAAAATGATTATGGGCTCAAGATGGTGAAAAATGTGCACTGGAGGTGGCTCTTGTACTCACATGGGGTGCCTTTGTCTCATCTCTCGCTCCTCTTTGTGGTCGAAGCAGCGTGAGTCTCTGCCTCGTCTCCCTCACCCTCGGTTGGCTCTGGTGGGCATGATCATCACATAAACACTATATTCTGCACCTGCCGACACCATGCCCATCAATCATATCGTCTATAGGCCGAGGGAGATGGCACAATGATCTTCTTGCCCCTCGATCACGTCAAGCAAACCCAACCCCATGATGAGTCTAGTAATATAGGGGCCGAGAATAGCACTCCAACCACGGTATAGTGTGCACGATAACTCGTGCTACCGGAATGATGTGTCCCGGTGGAATGGCTCGCTCTGTACCATTGAGATATAAATAAACTAACTCTCGTGCGCGAGAACTCTAGTGTTGTCACAGCACGTTCAATGATCTACGAGCGGTGTGTGGATATATCCGTAAGTTTGGTTAGGAGAGGCACGTCAGCCTGAGACCCATGGCTCATATTATCCCTGACTCGCATACATACATGATCTGATGACCGAGGAGTCAAACCGCCGGGTAATTTATCGCATGGTTTCTTGTACTCCTCCGCGTAAGTGTAAGCCTCGTTATGCTCATGCTATTGTACCGTCCGAGGCTCAATTGTATGGCGTCAATGCTGAGTGAAGTTGGAGTCATGATCGTCAGCTGAATGATGCCGACATATCTAATGTCAACATGATGGATAGCCGGCTCTCGTGTGGGCCAGTGAATCATCACCAACTCTACCCACAGATAGGAGCTCATCGATTCTCCTCTCTGCCATCTCATCACCCCAACTAAATCTCCGTGAGTGCGCTCAAGTCGGACATCGAGGGGCTGCGAACCTAAGCTTTTAACAAGCGCCAAACCCGAACCCGATGTTACGGAATAACAAACTCCATGTGCTCTAAGGAGGGCTCACGAAGACATTTGATGGCCGCTTTCTTCGATTTAGGAGCCATTCTGATGAAATGAGAATCAAAAGCTTCCAATGAAACCGGAAAGCAACCTTAAAACTCTTTAAATAGACGGTGAGAGAGTCGGGAAGATGAATGGAGATGTTCTTTGAGTGTAAAAGCATTTAGGAAATGAAGAGGCACAAATAGGTTTTAAAGAAAGTCAGCTGGCTATACGTGGTTCTATGACATTGCTCCCCCAAGGACTATTGCTCAAGTGCAAAACCCAACTATTATGTCTCCCACACTCGTGCTTAATTAGTCATGGAAATCCTAAAATACACGGTCCCAAGCCTAAGGTCAACTTTGACTAACCCTACACTATGCCCCGGTGGAGAAATCGCTCAATCTCAACACCTTACACTCGTGCAAAAATTGCTTAAAGCTCTAGGGACTCGAGTGATAAACCCCTATTCCTAACATAGATCCTAACCCTTTGGTATGGCGAATGACCCCTAGTCATAATTATGCCCAAGCACTAAGGATTACTTCAACGCTTCACTGCATTTGCTTGCATGCAACTGCGCCCGCAGCGGAGTTCCTCTTTAGCACTTCACTCTATTATGACCGTAAAGAACTCTTAGAACACGGACGTGAGGATAACCACACCGAGGAAGGGACGTTCCACTACCTCTCAGACTCTCTCCAATCTTGCTTTGTCTAATCCTCATGGTGTGTCACTTACTTGACAAGGATTACCAATGTCGGCTCTCAACCTTGAGTAGTTACTCTAAGGGAAAACCCATTCATCAGAGCATTCAAGATTGGAACTCAATTAAAGACATCAATTATAATAGAAAGGTCAAAGAAACAATATCATCCTAGGGTTTACAAGTCCAAGTACCCACTAGGGTTTAGCTCTCAATGGAGCAAGATACAACCAATAATGAAATCGAGAAAGTAAAATGATGCAATCCATAAGTAAAACACTCTGGTATTCGTGTCGATGGTCTGCTGTGGGTAGCCCGTCTTCCCAAGGTCTCCCTCGTCAAATGGCGTAGGGCACACCTCGCCGAATCGTGCCGATGAAAGCTCCCCCAATAACTCCCTTCCAGCGGAAACGCAGTGTTGAAAGCCATTGAATCACTCCAAAATCCTTGCAAAAGCCTCTCTAAATCCTAGAGCCGTGACGCAAAAGATGGTGAAGAGATGGGCAAAAGATGGGAAAAAGATTCCTCATAACGGGCTGATGTTGCGGCTTTAAATAGTCTGGAATCAGGCATCCATACGAAGGCAGAGTCTCTCACTACAGGCCGCTTTAAATATGCGGGAATTGATTTTTCAGAGGCCTGTGGACAATAACTGCTACAGTGATTTGCTATATTACTTCTCTAAAAATACTTCCGAATCCACACTTTCATCGAGGCCACATGAACGGGCACACATCTATGCGGTAGATCACGTTGTATCTTCAACTAAAAATCATATTTGACGATAATCTTGTAGCATTACACAAGTCATGACACATTAGGATTGTGCCTTTTGTGCCCTCCAATTTGTATGTTCGGTCAAGCACAACAAAGGTTGGCACACACCATATGTCTTTGAGCACAACTTTGTGTCTTCACCTTTGTTCACTCCAAGATTTTCATCAACAAAGTACATTCAGGATCTACTTTGTCTTCTTTCTTCCACACTTGTCTCAACTATCCACATGCACAAAAGAACACGAATACATATATATAAGCGATTAAATCTGATATGCTCATTGTAAGAAAAGAATATTTCGTATTACTAATACGGAAGCACTTATCACAACTCATCACTTCTGCTAATCTAGAAGAAGTTAGAGTGTCAAACTCTTGCTTAAAGACTCAACCTTAACCGCAATGATGTAACTGTCTTCTTCTTGTCCCGTGTATTCTATTGATAACTCGTTCATAGCCATCTCTCTCTAATGAGCTGCAAAAGCTTCTTCCTCGAGTTTTACTAGCTAAGGTATCTCTTGTTGCGACATCAAGTAATTGCTTCGTACTTGGGCTCAAAACCCGGTGAGAAACTGTGGATAATCATCCACTCGAGGAACCCCTATCTGAGGAGATTTGACATGGAGATCTTTTGAACCTATACCATGTCTCAAAGAGAGTCCAATTTTATTTGCACAAAGGAGGATGTTTATTCTGAGTGCAAATTTTCCGGGAGGGAAATACCGAGCTAGGAAAGCTTCCACCATCTCCTCCTAAATAGTAATCGATGCTCTAGGCAATGAATGCAACCATTGCTGTCTCACCTTTAATGAAAATGGAAGACCTCAATTTGATGGCATCATCTGTGACTCTATTAATCTTGAGCATGTCACACCATTGTTTTGCTATCCCCATTAAACTGTGCTGACTACTTTAACATTTGGATGAAGCCTGGCTTGAGCTCAAAATTCTGAGCCGTGATCGGTGGCCTCACAAGGCTAGATTGCGTGCCAAGAACTGCGGGTATTGCATAATCTAAGAGTGTTGTCTGCTGCTCGTGATATTTAGCCATATTATCAAACCCCTCAACTTCTATCTTAGCTTGATTTGACTGTTCTTACACAGGTTCCTTTCCCCATCTATGAGTTCTTCTTCCAATTTTCGGATCACATTCAACCAATGTCGAAGGGGTTGTCTTAGGGTCATAACCGAGCTACAATTAGAGAAAGAAAAACAAATCAGAATGATGGAAAAATAAGAAAGTGTGAAATAGAACAAGTGATAAATAGCTAAAATAGCGAGGTACAAATGCATCCAAAATGCCTATTCCAAAATACATGGGTCATCGAAGTAATAAAATACCCCGGTGAGTGGGTAGTCGAATCCATAGGTAATAGATGATTGGAAATAAGAAATATTACTATTTAGCTAGAATGAAAAACCAATTTGTAGTTTAGTAGCTTCAAAATATCAATGCAAATAAAAGTAAAGGAGAAAAAAGAAAGAAAGAGGAATAAAGAGAGGTAATCAATGTTAAAATGGGGTACTCGGATAATGCTCACCCTAGGACTATTTTTCAAGTGCAAGACTAATATTATATCTCCTAATTGAAGTTTAATGAGTCGTGAAGATTTGAAGACACACGAGTCCCCAAACCCTAAGGTCAATCGTGACTCAGTCCTTTACACTATACCCCGGCGGAGAAGGGATACTTCCTCGACGCCTCACACATCGTGAGGACCTGAATGAAACTCTAGGGATTCCAAGTGATAAACCTTATTCCCTAATATAAATCTAACTCTTTGGTCTAGGCGAAGATCCCCTAATCACGATTAAGCCCCCAAAGACTAAGGATTACTTTAACATTTTTCTCTATTAGCTAACGCAACTAAGCCCCGCTGGAGTTTGTCTCTCAGCACTTCACTCTAACATGACCGCAGAAGAATTCTTGGAACATGGAGGTGGGATAAATCATGTCGAGAAGGGAAAAGGGGATGTTCCGCTACCTCTCGACTCACCCTCTCAACCCTCTTCAAAGCCTTGCTAAGTCTAACCCCTAATGAAGTTGTCACCCCTTCATAGGATTACCAAGATAGATTCTCAACTCTAGTGTTACTCTAAGGGAAAATCAAATCAATAAGTACACAATATTGAAACTCAATTAAAACATCAATTAAAGGAAATATAATAAGAGTAAATGAAACAAAATCATCCTAGGGTTTACAAGTCCAAGCACCAATTAAGGGTTTGGCTCTCAATGGAGCAATAAAAAATCAACAATGAAATCAAAAGTGTATGCAAGAAATCCATAGAGAAAAGCCCCTTGTCGTCCCTGTCGATGGTTTTGAGGAGCTGCTTCGTCTTCTCCAAAGACTCCTTTGTCAAGCCTAGGTCACATCTCCTCGAATTGATGCCGATGAAAGCTTCCCCAATAGCTCTCCTCCAAAGGGAACTCGATGTTAAATGCCATAAGAACGCCTCCAAAATCCTAGCAAAAATCCTCATCGCAAAACCCTAGCCACACTCTCCCCGAAGATAGACAAAAGATAGAAAGAAAATCCCCAAATAAAACCCTCAAAATGGTATTTATAGGGCTAAAATGGCATCCACACGGCGTGTGGAATTTTTCAGGTTGCATGCACCGTGAACGAGCATCGCTACAATAATTTTGGTACAATATTTTTGCAAAGTACTTTGCCAAAATACTCCCAAAATCATTTTCTTCATCGAGGCCACATGATTGGGCACACACCCATGAGGGTGAGATCATGTCCATCTTCAATTAAACTGCATTGATAAAGCTCTTGGAAATGTTATACAAGTTGGAACACATGAGTGGATCGCTTTGTGCTCCTCCAATTTGTATATTCACTTGAGCATTTTTGAAGTTGGCATACACCCATATGTCTATGATCACAATTTGTGCCTTGACCCTTGTTCGATACAAAAATTCCATCAATAATCGTGTCCACGATCTACTTTTCCTTCCTTTCTTCCAAACTTGTCTCCACAACCCTAAATGCATAAAAGAACATAATGTAAGAAAAGTATACTTCGTATTACTTATACACAAGCACTTGTCAAGAACTCATCCTCTCCATTTCTCTTTCTTTTTTTCTTCTTAGTACACAACATCCAATAAACATAACCTTATATAAACAATAGAGCAATCAAGACCATTAGAAAAAAAAAGTGATCAAGAATTTGGCTTCATCCCAAGGATATCAAGCCAATATTTAACATATATAACTTGGTTATATAAGGATCAAATCTTGTTTTCTTAGTTGTTGTCTTCTATTACAGAAGAAATATATCCACATCTCATTGGTCTAAAATCCTTATCAGAGATTTGGAATGGTTTTGCCTCTACATATAGAATGGTTAATATGGATAAGGAACCTAATTGCATATTAGACTTCATAATCTCTTTAAAGATGACAAAATTGTTTCCGAATATCTCTGCCAAGCTAAAGCGATTGTGGATTCATAAGCACTAGTAGGGCAGGCAATATTTTCCGCAGAGTTTAATTATGTTATTTTTCACAAACTTGGAGCTAGATATAATGGCATAATTGATGGACTTCAACAAAGAGCCAAACCCGTGTCATATAATGGATTACATGGTCAATTGGTGGCTTATGAACTACTTCTTAAGGTACAATAAAGTTCTTTATGGCCCACCAAACTAGCCCTTTCAATAATTTTCCTTTTGATAATTTTTCTTGAGGGTGAGCACATGGGAATAGAGGCCGTATGGAGTTTCATTTCTTCCAAGGAAATTTTGTAATTATTAATCTTCTATTGCTTGTCAAATGTGTCGCTATCAAAATCATATAGCATTTGATTGCAAATTTATAAGTGCTTGTGTACTAACAATACGGTATTCTTTTCTTACGATGAGTATTACTTTTTATCGGGTTTTTATCGCTAATACTTGTGTTTTTGTGTTCTTCACAGATATAAGGTTATGGAGCTAAATAGTGAAGAAAGGAGCCAAAGTAGATCATGAATGCTTTATGTTGATGGAATCTTGAAGTGGACACACGAGAAGGCATAGTTGTGCTCGAGACATATGAGTGTGTGCCAACCTTCATTATGCTTGATGGAATATGTAAATTGGAGGGACAGAAAGGCTAGCAAGATTCCCATCAAATGTGCTTTTACTTGAAGATGAAAAGTATAGACGTGTGCTCGTATCCTGCTGCAGTCTATGAAAATGCAGTTTTTCTGCAGATTCACAGCGTGTGGAAATTCCACACCACGTGTGGATTCCCCAATTTCAGCCCCTTTATAAAGCCGTGACTTGTACTCGATTTGGGGATCCACTTTTCCATCTTTTGTCCATCTTTTTCCCCAACTTTCGAGAGGCCCGTGGCTAGGGTTTTAGAGAGGCTCGACAAGATTTTTGGAGTTGTTCTATGGCCTTCAACACCGCTACGTCTCGTCGAAAGATAGTTATAGGGAGCTTTCATCGAACTCGATTCAAAGTGAGGGTGCCCTACGCTTGATGAGGGAACCTTTGAAGAAGCCGAGACTACTCTACAAGACCATCGACAAGAATACTAAGGGGGTTTTATTCATGGATTGCATCTCTTTACTTTTGACTTTATTGTTGATTGTATTTTTGCTCCATGGAGAGCTAAACTCTTAGTGGGTGCTTGGACTTGTAAACCCTAGGATGATATTGTTTCTTTGACCTTTTGTTATGCTTTCCTTAATTGATGTTTTTAATTGAGTTCCAATCTTGAATGCTTGTTGTAGCCGATTTTCCTTAGAGTGACAATAGGGTTGAGAATCCATCTTGGTAATCCTTGTGGATGAGTGACACACCATGAGGGTTAGACAATGCTAGATTGGAGAGGGTTGAGAGGGTGAGTCGAGAGATAGTGGAACGTCCCTTTTCCCCTCCGTTGTGATTTACCCCTGCCTCACATTCCAAGAGTTTTTGCGGTCACAATAGAGTGAAGTGCTAAGAGACCTAACTCGCTGTGGCTTAGTTGCTCGAGCAACAGAGTGAAGCGTTGAAGTAATCCTTAATATCTAGGGCTTAATTGTGATTAGGGGTCTTTCACCTGGACCAAAGGGTTAGATCTATATTAGGGAATATGGTTTATCACTTGGAATCCGTAGAACCTAAGGCAACCTAGGACAGTGTGAGGTATCGAGACTGAGAAATTTCTCCACCGGGCATAGTACATGGTTAGTCACAGCTGGCTATAAGTTTTGGGACCATGTGTTTAAGGATCTCCATGACTCATTAGACATTAGTTAGAGGCATAATAGTTGGTCTTGCACTTGAAGGAATAAGTCTAGGGGAGCAATGTCTGAGTGCCCCACTTTTTATCGATTGCCTTTCCTCTCATTTTATCGTGCCTCTCTTTCTTATTTTCTTTTTGTTCTTTTCATATTGATTATGTTCACACCAATATCGATTCATCCTCACTTTAGTCAAGTAGAAATCTTTGTGTTTCTGATCACTATTCCCTCTCTAGATTCAACTACCCACACGCAAGGGGTGTGTCGCAAAATATAGGTTTGATGGAAGCTATGTTGTGAGGCAATATCATCCTTAAATAAAAGGAATTTTATTGGTTTTTAAAGCACAAGCAAATCTATCCATCCCGTTGTCTCCAAATAATAATTGTACTACATCCAATTACATGCTTGACTACGTCATTTGTTTGGTATCCCGGATACCGACGTCAAGAATCATGTCACTCTTGACCTAGCTTCCTTTTATATCTCAGATGAGTATAAAGGTAAGGTCAAGTTAATAGCAAGTAATGGTACAAGGTTGCCTATTTTTCATATTGGTTATAGTTCTATGGAGACTCATGCCATGCCACTTTTATTAGATAGTATACGACATATGCTAAAAATCAATAAACCTTTCTTATCGCTTTTAAAAATTTTTGTTAATATAATAATTGCTTTTTGAATTTCATCATGATTATTATCTTTTGATAGATCATATAACCAAGAAAACAATGTTGTGCCAAACTAGTAAGCTGGGTCTTTACAAACTGTGTGGAGCACTTCGAAAAAATAATAATTTGAATGCTACTATTTCTTTTGGTGAATTCGAAGGATTGTCGACTCATCTTAGACATCCTAATTCTCAAAATGGTTCATCGCTTTGGTTAGTCAATTTAAATTACCATGTTCTTCCTATAAAATAAATTCGATAAATGTTCTTCTTGATGTTTAGGAAAAATTAAGTAAAACTTCCTTTGTCCTCAACTCCATCATAGGAGTTCATCACGCCCTTTGGAACTAATTCACTCTAATGTCTTGGGACTAACCTCTATTTATTCTTTCTTTGACCATAAATACTTTGGGGCTATGGTTGAAAACAATTTGATTGCTCAATTAAACAATTTCAATCTAATTAGGGTGGAGAATTTAGACTACTACATAAATATTTTCAGGCTCATAGTATTGTTCATCGAATTATGTGACCTCATACTCATGAACAAAATGACGTTGTTAAAAAAAAATTTTGAAATATTGTTGATATATGGCTTACTTTGTTGGGACATTGTGGGGACGCCTTTTAAATATTGGCAATTTGCCTTTGAAACCGCAATTTTCCTAATTAAGAGGATGCCCGTAACTCTTTATCAAATAAAATCCTATTTCAAATTATTTTTCATGAACAACTTGGTTATCATTTTTCTTGCGTGTTTTAGATGTGTGGTTTATCCACTTTTAGACCATATAATGAATACAAATTTTTTTTTCACTTCAAATAGTGTGTTTTTATGGGTTATTCTCCACTCCATCTTGGTTATAGATGTTTGGACAAGGTGATAGACGTGTGATGTGTGCAAGTTAAATGTGCAAAATAATATTAAAGTAAGTCTATGAATACCACAAGTGTATGGGTCATCAAGTAATATCTCGTGGGTGAACACGAGGGTCATATTTCCCCAGGAATGGTGAGAGGCTCCTACTACTTTTTTTTTCCACTTAATCAATAGCCTAAATGTTTACTGCTGTTTCTTTATCCTACTTCTACAATTTTATTACATAATACAATTGAGAATCATTAAGAATAATTGGAAGGAGCTTGGGTGGTTGTATGACAGTTATCTTGATTAAGATTTATGATAGGCATTGAGTACGACAATTGTATTCTTGAATTGGATCGGGGAATTCGAAAGCCTACTAGTCCTAATCTCTTGGCAACTAGTTCTAAATCACTAGAACTTAAGGTGAAATCTCTTCCTACCCAGCTCTCCTATGGTTTCCTTAAGTATGAGAATTCTTCTAGAAGGACAAATCAAACCCTAAGCCTAAGGGGCAATCAATCCATAATCCAAAAACCCTAGCTATGCCCTAATTTCTTAGTGCATCCATAGATCTATCATGGCATGTGTGTTCTTAATGCAGGGCATATCTTCCTCATTCACATTAACATGAATATCAATTAAGGAACATGCAATAAATCACATAAACTAGAAAGATTTATTGAATTAAATAATCAAGATTCATAAATAATAATCGAGGGACCTAGACATACAATTCCCCTCGAATTAGGTTTTTATGGATCATAAAATAAAAGAATTAAATCAAGAGAGAGCCATAAGACCAAATAACAAATATGTGTTAAAAGAATTCCTAAACTAACTTCCTCCATAGGTCTCCAAAGATTGAAGGTGAGAGGATCTCAAGATTGACAAGACGGTGCCGAATCTCCTTGCGCACCCTCCTCTAACGATGATCATTGAATTGCCCTTGAGAAACTTCTGGAATCTACTAAAATATGCTTGAAAGAAGTCTCTAGCCACTCAGATCTCCAGAACTCTGGCCGTCCTACCTTATTCGGCCAAAGAATCTCCCCAAATTCAAATAAAACTAGGGTATTTATAGAACTGAGTCCGCCACGGGCTCACTACGGGAATGGTGATGCACATGATGAGTAAGCTATTACTTGGGCTCCAAGTTGCATCTTGACATGTCTATCTAGTCATTGTGTGGCGAGATCATGGGTGTAATGGATTTTCACAATGGCTATTGTGAGGCCATTTTATGTGTTACTTTTGGTGGTTTTCATGTCGCCACTGGGTTGATAAATGATGGTGAGTGTAGAAAATAGCTGTGGTGAGATGTCACCACGGCACTGCTAGAAGTCGTGGTGAAGCCTCTAATTCAGCAACTTAGCATATTTTTGCTTTTAAAAACTTCCCGAATCCCGCTTCTTTTTCTTATAAAAGAAATAAAGGGTGCTAGTAAACAAAAGAATGATATTTTGTACTAGTTAGGTAAATCGGACGGCTTTATGGGTGTGTAAATTATACTCATATAAGCATGCAAGTATGTATTTAATACTACAATTGGTCCGTGATACCGCAAGTGTATGGGTCGTCAAGTAATACCTCACGGATGGACACAAGGGTCGTATTTCAAGAACGAAGAGAGACTCCCTATTACTTCCTTTTCACTTAATCAATGGCCTCAATCGCTTTATGCTTTATCTTTTAGTTCTACTTATACAACACTATTAAATAATACAATTGGAGATGACATTAAGCACACTTAGAATGAGTTGTGAGTATGTACTAAAGTTATCTTGATTATTAATTATAGTAGGCGTTAAGTGTAAATTGTGTTCCGAGTTCGAACTGGGGAATTCAAAAAGCCTACTAGCCCCAATAAGCCATGGCGACTAGGTCTAAATCACTAGGAATTTAAGATGGAATCTCTTCCACCACAGCCTCCCTATGTTTGTCTTAAGTACAGTGGAACGCCACTAGAAGAGACCAATCGCGACTCCCTAAGCCCTAAGGGACAATCAATCCATAATCCGGAACCTAGCTATGCCTAACTTCTTAGAACATGCATAGATCTATCATGGCATGGGCGTCATCAATATGGTGGCAAATTGTCCTCATCCACATCAATATGTAATAAGCAATTAAGAACATGCAGATGATTACAAAAAAATAGAACAATTTATATTAATCAATCAAGAGTCATAAATAATAACCGAGGACCTAGAGATACAATTCACACTCGAATTGGGTTCTTATGGATCATACAAAAACAAAGCATCAAAAGCACAAAGAGAACCACAAGACCAAATAAAGAATAAATAAGTGTTTAATGTCTTCCTAGACTAAATCCCTCCAATAGTTCTCCGAAGATGGGGATTAGAGGATCCTAAGATTATTCAATGATGTGTGTCACTCACGGCCCTCTGATGATGATCTCTGAAGATGCATGCCATGCATGATCTTCTCTAATGATGCTTGTTGATATACTATTGAGAAATCAGTTAGAATCTATTGGCATATGGAAGAAACTCCATCTCTTGTCACTCAGATCTCCAGAAATCAAGCTGTCCTAGCTTCTTCAGTGAAAGAGTCTCCCTGAATTCAGAGAATACTGGGGTATTTATAGTAATCGGCTCCACCACGGCCTGACCACAGGCGTTGTGATACCCTTTGTGAGTAAGTTGTTGCTTGGGGTCCAAGGCGGATCTTGGTAAGGTCTTCGGCATTATAGTGTCTTGACAACAGCCGTTATGGACTTCACAATGGCATGCTGTGTGGTCATTATGGCTTTTTATGTTGACCAGAGAGCTCATGCTGCCACGGCTTGATCAGAATGGTGGTGAGTGTAGACAACGGTCGTTGTGTGTTGCCGTAACGCCCATTATGAGTCGTGGTGCAGCCTTCATTCAGCAACTCAGTTCATTTTGCTTCAAAACATCTTTGAATTCGTTTTTTTTCTTCCTAAAACAAAAATAAAGGTCGTTGTGAACAAAAGAATGAAATTTCATCCTAATAAGATGCTAAACAAGTACAATCTCATGCTAAATGCAGTATAAACATGTCAAATTCCATGCTGAATGTAGTGTAAATAATATTGAAAATATGAACCTTCTAGTACTAATCACAAGGATACAGGAAAAATCTATTGTCCTAGACATTTTGAGTTCGATGAGTCTGTGTTTCCTTAATCACAAATTGGAGGAATAACATTCTCCTCCACTCCAACTATACAAGTTACACTTACCTCTTCTCCTTGGATTTAGGTAACACATTAATATCCTTTACTCGTGGTTTCATCAACTACTTCCTTAGGCCCTTTATCTAATTTAAATTCATTTATTCCCACTCCTCTACCAAGTCTAACCCGTGCATATCAAGGAATCCACCTTCTAAACATCTCTCTCATTCAATTGGATTAAAGCTATTTGTTGAGCCCGACCTCCCTACCAATTCTCCACCATGGTTACAACCATCAAACACTATCCCAATAGAATCTCCCCCTAAACCAATTAATCCATTCCACCACAATGCACTTATCTCATTAAACATAGTTTGTCCACGATGCAACAACACATCTACATTGCAACAAAAACTCCAAATGTTTAATGAACCTATCCCACACATCGAACCAAGTTCTTTCACCCAAGGCAACAAAATTATTGCTTGTCAAAAAGCCATGGAATTAGAATTCAATGCTATTTAATGCAACCAAACTTGGGACTACCGCAACCTACTCTAAGAAACATAGTTGGAAATCAGTAGGCTTTACAAAATTACCAGAAAGTCGATGGTAATATCAAGCGATTCAAGGCAAGGTTAGTTGCCAAGGGTATACTTAGGAGTATGGACTAGATTTCACTAATAGCTTTAATTCTATTGTTAAATCAATGAGAATTAGAACATTTCTAACTGTTGCTTTTTCTTTTAGATGGAAGTTATGTTAACTTGATGTTAGTAATGCATTTCTACTTGGAAATTTGAGTGAAACTATTTATATGGCCCAACCATAAAGGTCCATTGATACACAACATCAAAGCTATGTTTGCAAACTCGCAAAAGTTGATGGGGACTAATGTCACCATTGAACATAATTGATTGTACCAATCAAGTAATGTACTATACATAAAAGCAAGGGTATTAGTCAATGAGGAACTTGGAAGTACTAGTACTAAATCTTACTTGATTATCTAGCTTAATTTGAAAGATTTATGTGTGAGAACTAAAAAGAAGTTATAAATAAATGAATATAACTAATGGCATCCACTCTTGAGGGATAAACCAAGCATGAATGGGATGTGTCTGGACATAGACTTTGACTGAAAGTATGCAATGGAAGATGATGTACTACAAGTATATAATACGGATTTAACGAAGAGAACTCCTAAAGCAGATTATTCCATTTCTCAAGGTAAATAGCACCTAATTTCATATGGAGTTGATACAAACATCCTTATGACCGTATTTAATACTTAATGAACGAGAACTAGAAATCAACATTGATACATGAACTAGTTGACTCTCTCTTAAAGTGATCGACTTAATCTTATATAGAAAATAATTGGAATCTCTTCCTAATCGTTACTTTCCTATGGTTGTATTATTGATAATAAAACCTTAACTATATTGATTTCACAGGGAGAATAATGTCCTTAGCCCATGCTTAGCCAAAATGAAGAATTTATCTAGAAGATGAGTAGTCTCCATCCATCGCGTGTCTTGGAAAAAGCACAAGTGTGCTTTCTCGTGTTGTGCCTAGGCATGGCTGACGGTTCGGGAGAACCGCCGAGTTCAAGTTCTTGAACTGTCGGTTCCAGTTCCAAAAAAATTTTGAACCGCAACAGAATCGCCTTAGCAAGGTTCTTAGTGGTTCAGTTCCTGTTCGGTTCCAATTCCGGTTCTGGAGGTTCAGCTCAACGGTTCCGGTTTGATGGTTCAAACGGTTTGGGTGATGGCGTGGTAGCCTTACTCGCTAAGGTCAGTAATCAGTGATGCCATGAGTACCCAAGCTGCGGGAAGCCATAGAGCATGAGGATGACCCGGTCCGCCCATTCCCTTCTCCACTATGTGCATGGCTATGCCATTCACCTCCACCGTCTGATGAGCAGAGAAAGTCACAGTGATTCCATCCTATCTCGGAAGGAACTCCTTAGAAATCAGAATGATTGGAGGCAACAACCATGATGGCCTTCTCTATCACGTTAAAGATATCTGAGATCAAGCTACGGAAGAACCATCTCCGAGAATCCATTGAAGATGAATTCTCGCCATCTCGCCGCATGACTCGAGCTTGCTCCTCCCTACCTTCGACCATCGTGCCGAGGGCTTTCCACATCGAGAGATCGATCCGCCCACTCGCCATCGATAGAGATCTAGGATTAGGGTTTTATCAAAAAGTGATTTAGGGTTTTCAAGTCTTCAAGAGAGGGTCGACCAAAAGAGAGAAAAATCAACAAAATAAAAACCTAATCAATTGGTTTAATTCAAGTGTTCGTATATAACCTTATCAATTGGTTTATTTCAGAGTTTTTCGACCTAACCTAATCGGATGATTTAATTTTTAGACCTAATCTAATCAAACGATTCACACGACTCAAAGTCTCAAAATGGTCAAACCTAATTTGATATCATAAGTCATAACATTCTTTTTATATAATATAATAATTTATATTTAATTAAGTAATTTGATATTTTTGAATCTTTTGATTCATGTGGAACTCAGTCGTTGAACTGGAGGTTTTAACTGCCGGTTTGAACCATTAGTTGAATCGGAGGTTCCACAATTTTTTAAATTTTTAAAACTAGAACCGAACCTTATATGAAAGTTACTGATTTTGTTTTTAGGACGCTTATGGTTTTTCTGCTTTCGGTTTTGGTTTTTAGTGTTTTTGTTCCGGTTCGGTTCCATGGTTTCATTTCAAAATGGCCACGCTCTAGTTGTGCCTATGTTGATTTCAAATAATTTTAATAGAAATGATAGAACGTCCCTACTCTTGGTACTCTAATTGTGTCATTAACTGAAATGCGCCGAAGCACTGGCATGCTTAGCTTGTACACTCAATAATCTTGGCTTCTTTTCTCATTCCTGTAATGTGCATGGCCAGAACATGGTCATGCTTCACTTGGGCACTTCTTAGGAAATTCCCTAAGCCATTGTTTTGCTCTAATTACACTCTACAAGTGTATTACTTGCTCCAAACATACATATATATGACAATTAAGCTCTCAGGAAACTAAATCATTCCAAGAAAACACAATGAAAACATCACAATCACTAGCAATACTTGAAAACACATGAATGCAAATATGATAAGTGTTAAAAAGTTCATATTTTTCATATCATTTACACTACATTTAGCTTTGAATTTGACATTCTTAGCACCAAATTAGTATGTCATTTCATTATTTTTGTTCACAATGGGGTCAAATTGCATATATTTAGGAGATTTGAGGCAAACCCGGACGAGATACAATTTTTTTCATAACCCTCATTGGACAACAGAGAATCACATACTGATACAAGTGAGCTCCATTTTTGGTGGAATTCAAAAGACTTTTTGAAGCTCACACGCATTCGAGCGGATTTCAGTCACCAATCATTGTTGTAAAAAATGTAGCAAATTACTGCAGCAAAAGCACTATAGCAGTGAATTTCAATCTCAACGACCGTGTTCCAATTATGCCAGATTGCAATTGGCTTTACAATGGGCATAACCACATCCATGGTGAGGCCGTTGTAAACATAACAAACATGAAACTACACCCGTTATAACCATTGGAAGCCCGTGCCAGAGATTTAGAGTTTTAAAAGCTCACAACGGCCGTGGTCACATCTCACAATGGCCACGATGATCACAATGGCTTGTTTACAACGCCTAGAGAGCCATGCCAGGATGTAACTTGGAGTCCAATCAATAACTTACTCACCACGGGTATCAAAATGCCCATGGTGAGGCGAACCCATCCTATAAATACCCTAGCTTCCTATAAATTGGGGGAGATTATTTTGATGAATAAGGTATGGTGGCGAAGTTCTAGAGTTACGAAAGCTGCTTTGGAGATGATTTTGTTCCATATTGAAGTAGATTTTTGGAGAGTTTCTCAAGGATAATCTAACGATCATTGTTAGAGGAGGGCACCACGAAGGCTTTTCGGCATCATTTTTGTCAATCTTTGGATACTCTCACCCTAAACCTTGGCAAATCCTTTGGAGGAACTTAGTCTATGATTTCTTTTGATGCACTTTCCTATGGATGATTACTATTAATTGATTTATATTCTTTTACATCCATTAGAGGACTCCAATTCAAGCAAAATTGTATGTCTAGGTATTATAATTATTGTTAATGAACCTTAATTGATATGTTCAATAAATCTTTCTAGTTTTTGTGAATCACTTCATGATTGCTTAATGATAATTTGCTTATGTGGATGAGGAAGATATGCCCCCATGTTAGAAGACCCATGCCATGTTAGATCTATGTATGCTCTAAGATGTTAGGCTTTGTTAGATCTCTAGATTAGGGATTGATTACCTCTTAGGCTTAGGGTTTGAGTTTTTCCTTCTAGAGGAGTTCTTGTACTTAAGGCAAATGATAAGTGCTTGACTAGACATATTTCTCTATATATTTTACATGCATTGAGCATCCATTTTACCATGGTTTATGTCTCATAAAGTGTATTTGGTGAAAATAGGTTGTGAATGCCTTGAATAAAGAAAAAGAAGCAATATAGGTTATGAAAGCACATTTTGAGAGTTTTTGTACAATATAAGGATCAAGATATAAGAGGAGATCATGTACATGGGGGGTGTATGCCAACGTCCAAGAGAATTCAAGCTCAATTGTCAGTTAGAAGGGCACAAAGACAATCGAACTCCCATGTCCCTATTTGTGTGAAGAATGCAAGAGCTTCCCAATGATGATTCGATGACGAGAAGCCTAATAACCTACAAAGCGTAGAGCGTGTGTCCGACCATGTGGCCTCAAGAGAAGAGTGTCTGAGTGACACGTTCGATTTGCTTGTGTGTATCGCAAGTGTACAAGTGTCAAAGTAATAAAATACTTGGTGAGTTGGGTAGCTGAATCCACACAGAAGAGAAGTATTAGTAATAACCACTTCTTAGTTATCAAGTCGGGGATCAAGATTGTGATGAAATGAACTTAATTGTAAGAATAAGAATATTGCAAGCAAGTAAAGGGAAAGTAAAAAAACAAGGGAGATCTCAATCAATAAAGATGAGGTATCCCGAGCAATGCTCCTAAGAATCTAACATGAGCGTAAGACTTACTATATGTTTCTAAACCAAGTTAGATGAGTCGAGGTAATCCAAGAACAATTGGTCCCTTACCTCCGAGCCACCGATACTAGTCCCTTACGAGGTCCCGGTGGAGAAATCGCTCAATCTCAACACCTCACACCACATATGACCGCAATAAACTCTAAGGATACCTAGGGTGCAACCGATTCTAAAAATAGATCGGCCCTACTTCTAGGCGAAAGATCCCTAACCCCCTACGATGTCCCGGTGAAATCTCTCAACTCTCACATCTCACACCTCAAACCAAATATGGTTGCATAAAGTCTAGGGAATACGGAGATAGGAAACACTCATAAGAAGGGAAAGGGGACACTCCACTATCTCATGACTCACCCTCTCAACCCTCTTTAATCTTGGAGTTCTAACCCTAATGGAGACCTCTCTCTCACCAAGGGAACAAATAATGCATTACCAATCAATCAAAATGATTAATACGACATGGAAGCAATGAAAAAACAAGATTAAAATTCAAATAAACTCGGAATTAATAGAAAACATAACGTAAGTCAATAATAAAGATAAGATCCTATGGTTCACATGCCTAAATACCTACTAGGGTTTAGCCTTCCATGGGGAAAGTTACAAAGCAAAGAATAATGCAATAAAAAACAATGTAAACCATGGAATAAAACCCCCTTGAATTCGTGATCATGGCCTTGATGGGTCATTCAACGTCTCGAAGGATCCCTCTCCGAAGCTAGGTTGCCGAAGGCTCCCTCGATGCTATGATGGAGAAAAAATCTATCAAAGTTGGTGAAGAATGCCCCCCAAATTCATCAAAGACTTCCTCTTGAAACCCTAGCCACTTTGCCCTTCAAAGGTTAGCCAAAAAGTCTCCAAATAATAGGGCAAAAGGGCTATTTATAAGCCTAAACCACGTCTGTTATGTGTCTGCATGTGAATGTGTGAGATTTCACACGCCCGTGTGAGCTGCAGAAATTCCCACACGACCGAGTTAAATTTTCACGCGGTCATGTGAATAGTATTTTTGCTACAATGCTGTTGTAGTAAAATGCTTGAATGGTTTGCTAGAGTCCTTTGCTATTGTACTCTTCATAAAGGCAGCTCACATACTCTTCTCTTAAGGCCACATGGTTAGGCACACGTCCACATCTTAGGTTATAAGACTTTTCCTCGTCGAATCATCATTGGGAAGCTCTTGCATTCTTCACACAAAGTAGGGACATGGGGTTATGACTGCCTTTGTGCCTTTCCAACTAGCAAATTGGCTTGAATCCTCTTGGAAGTTGGCACACACCTCTATGCACATGAGCTCCTCTTGTGTCTTGATGCTTAGATTGCACAAAAACTCCCAAAATGTGTCTTTATAACCTATCTTTGCTTCTTTTTCCTCCTTTAAGTCATTCAAAGCGTAATTGCACAAAAGAACACCAAATACACTATATGATACATAAACCATGGTAAAAATGATGTTCAAAGCATGTAAAACATATAGAGAAATATGTCTATTCAAGCACTTATCAGTGAGCAGTGTTTGTGAAGAGTATTGAAGCAAAACTGTTGCAAACCAGCAAAACATTATTCAGACGACCACATGAAAATTCCACATGGTCGCATGGGAATTTTTGCAGCTCACACGGATGCATGGGAGGCTCACGTGGTCACGTGGAGGCACGTGATAACCCGATTTTTTATTATAAATAGCCGTTTTGCCCCTATTCTTTTGACAACTTTTGTGTGGCTCTTGAGGGGTGAGATGGCTAGGGTTTGGAGAGGAGGTCTTTGCGGATTAGGAGGCATTTCTTCACTAAATTTGATCGATTCCTTCTCTGTCATAGCATCAAGGAAGACACCAGCGAGCCAAGCTTCGGAGTAGATTCCATCAAGACGTCGAAGCACTTTATCAAGCCTGTCAGTTCATATATAGAGGGGTTTATTTATATGGCTTTTATATACTTTCATTCATTGATGGTTTGTTTTTTATATTGCTCCATGGAGAGCTAAACCCCTAGAGGGTATTTGGGCTTATGAACTCTAGGATTCTAATCTTTTGTGGATTTGCTTTGTGTTTCTATTTAATACTAGTTTGGTTGAGTTTCAATCTTGTTTACCTAATACTTTCTTGCCTTATTGATCTTATGGTTGTTTGGTTTGCATGATTTGTTGCCTTGGTGAGAGAGAGGTCTCCATTTGGGTTAGAACCCTAAGGTTAAAGAGGGTTGAGAGGGTGAGTCATGAGATAGTGGAACGGCCCCCTTCCTCTCCGATTAGTGTCTTCTATCTCCGCATTCCCTAAGCTTTATGCAACCATATTTGATGTGAGGCATGAGAATGAGAGATTTCTCCACCGGGACCTTGTAGGGGATTAGGGACCTTTCACCTAGAAGTAGGGTTAGGTCTATTCTTAGGAATCAGAAACACCTTTTGGAATCTCTAGAGTGCTTTGCTGTCATATGTGGTGTGAGGTGTTGAGACAGAGAAATTTCTCCACCGGGGCCTTGTAGGGGACAAGTATCGGTGATCTGGAGGTAGGATCCGATTATCTTTGGATTTCCATGAGTTAACCTTCTCATTCTAGAAACACTTTGCACACCTAGTACCTAATACCTGAATTTTAGGAGGAGCATTGGTTGAATACCACACTTTTACTGATTGAGATCTCCCTCTATTTTACCCTTGCATATTCTTCTTTTATATTCATTTTTGGCACATTAGATCATCACATGATCCCATTTATCATTAGGCTAGATAGAAGAGAAGCAGCAGTATTAGTAACCCTGTTCCCTGTGGATTTGACTACTTGACTCACTGGGTATTTTATTACTTCAACACCCGTGAACTTGCGGTTCACGCACACAAATTGGTGTGTCGGCAAACATAGGGGGCCGGGGTAGGAAGAGATTTCACCTTAAGTTCCTAATGATTTCGACCTAGTTACCAAGAGATTGGGACTAGTAGGTCTTTGAATTTCCCCTGTCCAATTTTAGAACACGATTGTCACACGCAACACCTACCATAAGTAATAATCAAGATAACTGTCATACATCCTCATCAACTCCTTCCAATTCTGTATAACAATTCTCCAATTGTATGGTGTAATAAATTAAAGAAATAGATTAAAGAAAGAATGTAAATGTTTAAGATATTGATTAAGTGAAAATGAAGTAATAGGAGCCTCTCACCTTTTTTGGGGAAATACCACCCTTGTGCTCACCCGTGAGGTATTACTTGATGACCTATACACTTGTGGTATTAACGGACCAATTGTAATATTATTCGCATATTTATATTTGCATATTTTCACACACCCTAGAGATCTATCAAAATACAAAAGCAAATGAGTAATTTTGGTTGCCTCCAAAGAAGCGCTTGTTTAACATTACTAGCTTGACATATGTTTCATCACTCATGGAGGCTTGAATGAATGAATCATCTTTTTGCCATGTCAGGAAAAACACTCCCAACCACCTGTATGCTCAAATTTGATATTCATTCATGCTAACAAAAATTAGTTGTGGGAGTACAAATTATGGTTGTCGGTGGTGAAAGTGATCTCTTCTACTTCTTCATGTCCAACCTCTTCTACCATTTCTTCTTGTTTGGAGATGATCGCCTCCTTTTCTTCTTCATTGTTTCTTCTTGATGGATCTCTTTGGTGGTTCTTCCTTCAATACACTCTCTAAATTATCTTTCCATAATGAATCCTGCACAAATTCAGTAACACACTCATTAGTATTGTTAACAAAATAACAAGAATCATCAAAGTTCATGGAGTGTCTCATCCCTTCTTGATGCTTGAACATAACTTTTTCCTCTCCAACCCTTAGAACCATTCTCCCATCCTTGACATCAATGAGTGCTAGATACATAGCCAAGAATAGTTTTCCACGAATGAGAGGCACCTCTACCTTCTCATCAAGATCTAAGATTGCAAAGTTGACCCAAAAGATGAATTTATCCACCTTTACAATAATGTCTTCAATGATTCTCCTTGGGTGGAGAATTGATCGATTGAGCAATTGAAGCATAATCTTGATTAGTTTAGCTATCATAGTCCTAATCTCTAAAAAATCTTATAAGGAATGAGGTTGATGCTTACTCCCAAGTTGTCTAATGCCTTCTCATCTACTACACCTCTAATAGTGCAAGGAATTATAAAGATCCCCCAATCTTTCTCTTTCTTGAGAATTTTGTTGGTGAGAACGGTCGAACATTCTTTGCCAAGTGTTAGTATGGACACTTATTATAACTTCCTCTTGTTTGTGAGCAATACTTTTAGAAACTTAACATATCTCAGCATTTGTGATAATGCTTGGACAAATGGGGCATTAATGTACAACATCTTGAACATGTCCAAAAATTTCTTGAATTGTTGTTCTTGTTGATCTTTCTTGACCATGGCTGGGTATGGAATTCATGGGTGGTACCTGATGAATGCATAGCATAAACAAAGAGTACATGTTCTTTGCATGCACTTAACATATCTCCTTGCATAATTTTTTATATTTTTAGTGCTACCTTGGGTATTTTGTGCTTTATTGAACTAGTAAGTAGGCTTCGAGACAAAAGAAAGCAAATATGAGCCAAATGGAAAAAGAGCATTCCAAAGAAGAGCATAGCCTAAACATAGTAATGATTAAGCTATGTAGATGATAAGTGCTTGTGTATAAGTCTTACTAAATATACTTTTCTTATGTTGATCATCACTTTTATCAGATTTTATGGCTTATTCATGTGTATTTGTGCCTTTTTGTGCATTTAGGGTTATGGATATGAGTTTGGAAGAAAGGAAGCAAAAATAAATCATGAACATGATTTTCGAGGAATCTCATGTACCGAACAAGGATCAAGCTACAAGTTGTGATCACGGGCATGTGGGTGTGTGCCAACCTCCAAAAATGTGCAAGCAAATCTACAAATTGGAGGGGCACAAAGGCAGTCACACACACATGCTCCAACTTGTGTAGTACTTTCAAGAGCTTCATCAATATATTTGAAAGTGAAGATGCGACATGATCTACCGCATGGATGTGTGACCAACCGTGTGGCCTCAATGGAAGAAGACGAGTTCAGGAGTACTATAGCGAAGTACAGTATGGAAAATGAAAAACCTGGAAATCCACAAGCCCGTGTGGAAATTCCACATGGGCATGTGAAATCCCAATTTCAGTCCTTTAAATACTGCTTCGAAGTATTGTTTTTGGGATCCTTTTCCTATCTTTTGCCTATCTTTTGGAGAGAGTGCGGCTAGGGCTTGAAGTGGTTTTTGCTGGGATTTTGGAGCATTTCTATGCCATTCGACATCGATTTCCTTCGGAGGAGAGTTATTGGGGGAGCTTTCAACAGCATTGATTCGGCGAGGTGCGCCCTACACTTGATGGAGGAATCTTTGGAGAAGAAGAAGCGGATCCTCAAGACCATCACCACCGAAAGCAAGGGGGTTATCTTTATGGAATTTTTTCATTCACTTTTGATTTCATCTTTGATGTTTTATTGCTCCATGGAGAGCTAAACCCCTAATGGGTACTTGGACTTGTAAACCCTAGTATGATTTTATTTCATTAACTTCTATTATATTTCCTTTAATTAATGTTTTAATTGAGTTTCAATCTTGTTTACTTATTGGTTTGATTTTTCCCTTAGAGTGACACTAGGGTTGAGAATTCATCTAGGTACCTTCTTGAATGAGTGACATTTTATTAGGTTAGACTTAGCAAGATTGAAGAGGGTTGAGAGGGTGAGTCGAGAGGTAGTGGAATGTCTCCTTTCCCTTATGGTGTGATTTATCCTACCTCCACATTCCAAGAGTTCTTTGCGGTCATGATATAGTAAAGTGCTAAGAGATCTATTCCGCTGTGGCTTAGTTGTGCGAGCAACAGAGTGAAGTGTTGAGAAATCCTTAGTGCTGGGGCTTAATTGTGATGGATCTTTCGCCTAGACCAAAGGGTTTGATCTAAATTAGGGAATAGGGTTTATCACTTGGAATCCCTAGAACCTCAAGCAGTCCCACACAGTGTGAGGTGTTGAGAGTATCCCTTTCCACCGGGGCATAGTGTAGAGGGCTAGTCACGGTTCACTTTAGGTTTGGGACTGTGTGTCTTTGGATTTCAATGACTCATTAAACTTTAATTAGGAAGCATAATATTAGTCTTGTACTTGAAACAATAGTCCTAGGGTGAGCATTGTCCAGTGCGCTATATTACCATTGGTTACTCCTTCTGATTACTCTTGCCTACTCTCTCCTTTCTTCTCTTTTCATTTTCATTAATAGATGGAATCACAATCACCAATCGATTTTCATTTTAGTTAAGTAGCAATACTTCTTGTTTTTAGACATCTATTCCCTGTGGATTCAACTACCCACCCATTGAGTACTTTATTACTTCGACAACCCGTGTACTTGTGGTACACACACACAAGGGGTGTGTCTGTAGATCACGACAAGCAGTATTTTTAGTGCATAGTTCAAGTGCAGGAACCATGTTCCTTGCACGACCATGCTTAAGTAAGCACTGGTGTGCTCAAGACAGTGTAGATTATTAGAAATTGTATTTGATAAGTTCATAATTGAACATATTTTCACATTATTTTCTATGCTTAATTGGCATGTATTGTAGCATTTATTTGGAAGATGATGCATAACATGGTGTAAAATGGATTTTATTTCATTGATAGAGAATAGTAAGTGGGAGGAAGCCAAAAAAAAAAAAAGCAATCTTAAAGAAAGATAAGGAAGAAAGAACTTTCTCAACATCAACAACAGAAAAATATGCTAACGAAAGCACCTTATTGCCTTCTTACGACCATTACTTATGGCTGTAAACCTCGAATAAGAGACCATGTAGTTATGCTTATACCCATAAGACGAAGCATATGGACCAGACATAAGGGTTTATGAGTAGGACTTACTCCTGTAAGCTTGGGCATAAGGGACAGGGAGAAGAGTATAAGGTAAACCATACGCTAATAAGGGAGGTTGCAAGCACCATATAGTGAAGCTTATGGTTTAGTACTTATATTCATAAGTTGGATCGTAACACCCCAAAAAAAAGACCTTACAAACAGAGTTTATTCTTGTAAGAAGCCTGTAAGGCACGTGACTCCCCATCTCCAGCCCCTTAAAGCGCCGTTATTATGCTCGTAAATGACCCGTAAGGGTTTATGTATAAAAGGTTTGAGTAAGGATTTTTTGGTGATCTTTTAGCAGGCAAGCAAAGGAAAAATAGGAGAAAGAGTTCCAGGGTCTTTCTTCGGCAATTCAACCACTTGGAGGGCTTCATCCATGATTTTGGGCATCGAGGAGAGTTCTCAGCGGCATTTGTGGATGATTTGTGGAAGATTCATCGACAATCTAGGATGACGAAGTATGGAGGGAGTTTTTAATGTCTCTATTTACTTTCTCCATCTTGATTAGATTGTATGATTATTCTCCATTAATGGAGAAGTAAAATTCAGGGTGTTTGGTCATAGGTAGAACCTAGGGTTTGTCTTTTAATGACATTGGGTTTAGACATTCAATCTTGTATCGAATTTTATATTGTTATATCATTCTTTTGAATTTAATTGTGCTCTCATCTTACCTTGAACTCTATCGTAGTGAGAGATAAGAGCTTAATGTTTGATGTATACAAGTGACATGTTGAGTGATCCACCATGCATAGACATACTGCAATTGAAGGAATGCACGAGTTCGCATAGAGATAGCGCACTTTGGGATTGAGGTTTCTTTCCCTGTGTTTCTTTTGAGTGAGTGAATATTGGAAAGGGTTCTATCCATAATGTAATCATAGGGAGTGGGTTTTAGGAAGAGATTCTTATTCTTATTTGTATGGGATTAGGGGCAATTGCTTTTAGAGAAGGATTGCCTATTCCCCCGAACTTGTGTTTCCTCTATAAGGAGTTTATAGAGTGCATTTGATGCACTCTCCATAAGTGTATAGATCATAATAAGTAATAAAGTGGTACCCCGTAAGGGGTAGGGTTATCGAACCACAGGGACTGGACTTTTAGTACTAATTACTCCTCTAATGTCTATTAGGTCAAGAATTGGTTGGTAAGAAGAAACACTAACAAAAATAAAAGGATACAAAGGATGGAATTATCAAGCAAACTAGGATTGAGTTTTCAACAACAAGAGAGCAATGTCCTAGGACAATCCCTATGTGCTTTAGTATACTGACTTAATTCTAATGTCTACTAGGTACATTCTAAGATCTTTGAGGATGCTCAAAAGCAATGTTGCATCTACGGCTATCAAATACGTCAAGTTTTGCAAGTGTATCTACAGGCTTCATACATGGCAAGTTTTGTAACTACACAAAGCAATCACAACTACAGTAATCTACACATGTCAAGTTTTACACAAACAACTACGCAAATCAAGCATGCCAAGTTATGCAACACATCAATAAACACAAGAACACATCAAAACTCCGTAGATATTAAAAACAAGTAGTCAAAGTACATTAAGCAACATAGTTCAGCATCCCGGAGCACTGTGGAACTGTTAGCCCCTTATGAATTCATACAACTTAGAAGAAGAAATGAATGCACTAAGGTGAGAAATCATGACTTCTCCCTTTTACAAATTCTCCTTATTTATGCTTCACAAGCTTCATGGATGAGCTAATTTTATTTCTCTAGTGTCTCAAACTCAACTTTGATCCCCTTAGACTTTGTGGTGAAGGTTGATCATCATCTTCCTCAGTCCTCTCTAAGTGGGGAAGTGGCGAGCGGCTTATGGGTGTGTAAATTATGCAATTATATAAGCATGCAAGTATGCACTTAATACTATAATTGGTCCATGATACCACAAGTGTATGGGTCATCAAGTAATACCTCTTGGGTGAACACGAGGGTCGTATTTCCCGAGGATAGTGAGAGGCTCCTATTACATACTTTTCACTTAATCAATAGCCTAATCATTTATGCTTTTTTTTGTTTACTTGTACAACATTATTAAATAATACAATTGGAGATGTCGTTAATCATACTTAGAAGGAGTTGGGAGTATGTACTATAGTTATCTTGATTATTAATTATGAAAGGCATTAAATGTCAATCATGTTCTAAGTTCGAACCGGGGGAATTCAAATGCCTACTAGCCCTAATAAGCCATAGCAACTAGGTTTAAATCACTAGGAACTTAAGATAGAAACTCTTCCACCTTAGCCTCCTATGTTTGCCTTAAGTGGGCGAATTCCATGAGAAGAAACCAATCAGACTTAAGCCTAAGGGATAATCAATCCATAATGCAGAAACCTAGCTATGCCTAACATCTTAGAACATGCACAGATCTATTATGGCATGAGTGTCATCAACATGGGGTCATATCCTCCTCATCCAACAATAATAAGCAGTTAAGAACATGCAATGATTATGAAAACTAGAACAATTTGTATTAATCAATCAAGATTCATAAATAATAACTGAGGGACCTAGACATACAATTCCTCTAGAATTAGGTTTTTATGGATCATAACAAGCAAAGCATCAAAGTACAAGAGAACCATACGACCAAATAAAGAATAAATAAGCTTTTAATGTATTCCTAGACTAACTCCCCCTAATAGTTCTCTGAAGGTTGGTGATTGAGGATCCCAAGATTGTCCGAATGATGATCTTTGAAGATATCTATCATGCATTATCCTCTCCGATGATGCTCGTCGATGTACTCTTGAGAAATTCGCTAGAATCAGTTAGAATATGGAAGAAACACCATTTGTCTCCCCTCAGATCTCTAAAAATCTAGCTGTCCTAGCTCCTTCAACAAAAGAGTCTCCTGGGATTTAGAGAATACTAGTTATTTATAGTAATCGGCTCTTCCACAGCCTCACCACGGGGGTTGTGATGCCCGTTGTGACTAAGTTGTTGCTTGGGCCCCAAGTCACATCCTGGCACAGTTTTTGGGCATTATGTGTCTTGACAATGGCCGTTATGAGGCCGTTGTGGCTTCTATGTTACTATCTGTGAGCTCATGCTGCCACGACTTGATCACGACAGTGGTAAGTGTAGATAACGGGCGTTGTGAGTTGTCATAACGCTCATTGTGAGTCTCCATAACGCTCATTGTTAGCTGTGGTGTAGCCTTGACTCAATAACTTGCTTCATTTTAGTTCAAAACATCCTTGAATTCTCTTTTTCCTACCTTCAATAGAAATAAAGGTTGTTGTGAACAAAAGAATGAAATTTTGTACTAATGAGGTGCTAAACAAGTACAATTTCATGCTAAATGCAGTGTAAATGATATAGAAAATATGATCATTTTAGCACTTATCAAATATCCCCACACTTAAGCACTTACATGTCCACAAGCAAATAAAACCAAGGTAGTCAGACCCGGCCAAGTCTAGGGGTCAGTGTTAGACGGGTTCGACTTGGTCAAGCTGGGGCTGAACAGGGGTCAATAATAAAATATTTAAAAATATATTATGATAATTAATAATGAGAAAAAATTATATAACTTATATTTTAATAATTAAAAAAGCACAATTAATTAAATATGATATTTAAAATTTTTATTTTATATATTTTATTTGATTTTAAAAATATTTAAAATACAATTAAATTTAATATAAAGTTTTAGTTTTATATACAATATTTTTTTAAAAAAAGAAAATATTAAAACCTAATTATCTATGACCACTCCACTCACCAAAGAAAAAATAAACACATTTCTCTCTCTCTCTCTCTCTCTCTCTCTCTCTCTATTTCTCTCTCTATGTCTCTGTCTGGGCACTCATTAAAGAAAGAAAAAAATCACTCCCTGTTGGGACTCACCAAAGAAAGAAAGAAAAAAAAATCATTCTCTCGGGACTCATTCTCTCTCTCTCTCTCTCTCTCTCTCTCTCATTTCTTCTCATCTCCACCGTAACACTATCTCTCATCTTCTTCTCCAGTTGCCCCTCATTTCTTCTCATGCCTACCAGCACCCGCCGCCACTCGCCAACAATCTCTTTAGCCTCGTTCTCACTTCTTCTCGCCATGCCATTTTTTTTGGAAATTTTAATTTTTTTAAACTGTAGATCCGCTCGGGTCAACTGGTTTCCGGGTTAATTGGCCAGGTCACCAGTTTTTGGCCGGGTTATTTCACCACCGAGTTAAAGGTAGTAGTTGGACTAGCGTTATAGTCGGTTCCCAATTTTTCCAGTTGAACCTGCCAGGCCGGTTTGGGTTTGGCAACATTGTATAAAACTGATAAAAATAGAATACATGATAAGTGTTTGATTTCATGCAACTAAGTATGGAGTTTCAGTAGTACGGGGGAACAATCTATCGCTAGGTAGCATGATTATTCCACTACAAAGAGTAGTCTACTCTACGACAAAAAGTACTTTACCAAGTGTCAATCTCCTGGTCTGCTATCTTATAGTCTAGATCATGTACAGAAACTTTTTGGGGTTTTCTTCAATGTCACTCTTACACTTTTCATAATTTTAATACATGATTACTTTTTTTCTATCTTTTTTTTCCTATTATCTTTTTTTCTCTTATTTCATAGTCAGTAGTTTTCACACTTCCCAGGAGGTAGCCCTCTCTCCAACTAGGGCATACACTTTGTATCCGACTTTTTGGGAGCGACTACTGATGTGTTCTCTGCAAGTGCACGGATTGCACACAACTAATACTGTAGTACCCCGTGAGGGATAGGGTTGTGGAACCATAGAGACTGGACTTAAAGTACTATTTTATCTTCTGATGTTCAGCTAAACAAAGATCGGACTGGGGTTGAATTAAAAGCAAAGCAACGAAGGAGAAAATGATGATAGTGACAAGGGGATTCGGATTAAGATTTCAACAACAAAAGAGCAATACCCCAGGATGATTCCTATGAGTTATAGCATGCTAACTTGATTCTAAATCCTATCAGGTACATTCTTTGGTTTAGTTGTGTACTCAAAAGCAATGTTGATTCTATGGTTCTCAAATACACCAAGTTTTACTAAGATAACTACATTACCTAAGCAACTATGCAAATCAAACACATCAAGTTATACAAACACAGGATTAACACAAGAAAACAAAAAAACTTCGTAAGCATTAAAATCAAGTAGTCAAATCATACAAAACAACATAGTTCACGTCCCAGGGCACCGTGTATAGTTAGCCCCTTATGGATGGGTACAACGAGGAAAAGAAAGATGATGAACTAGAGAATGTAGACATGACTCCCTTCTTCTCAAGATAATCTTCCTCGCCATGCTCTGTATACTAACTTCACTTTTCTTGTGCCTCCACCTTGTCCATGATCCCCTTAGAAGGTGTGGTGAAGCCTGATCTTCTCTCTCCTCAAAGTTCTCCTGGTGGAAATTGGAATCCCGAAACAAAGATGAGAGCAAACCCTGGAATCTCTAGTGGAAGGAAGCACGGTCATGTTTAGAGTGTGCTTCGCTTGAGCATGATCTTGTTAGCAGCATCCAGCACGTGCTTCCCTTATTGAGCAGAAAATACCTCCAGCCCGAGATTTCCAGGAGGAGGAGCACGAGCATGCTTCTCCTGTGTTTGCCGTGGTGACACCCCCTTACAAGCTTTATCGCTCAGTCATCATGAGGCTGGGATATTCAGTGGAACAAAGCACGACCATGCTCTGCATGTGCTGAGATTAAACACTTAGCACTTTCTCCAATCTTTACTCGTTTGGTATCCTGATTCACTCCTAATTGCTTCGAGCTCCCCAATTCCTGCATCATTAACAAATACTTAGAATAGCACTAAATGTATACAAAGATGTGCTAAAAGGTAAATAAAAGCATGTATTGAGGGTAAGTAAACATGATATGAGTTGCACTCATTAACTACGCACTACAAAGAAGGTATTTCTTTTTGCCATATATATATCTTAACTTAGAGCAATAAAGTAAGTACTGATCATACCCCTATTATAAAACATCACTCACTAGACAAACACAAGGTGCAAGGTGAAGTCAAGAGGGACACGAGGTAGGGTAAAGACTTGCAGAGTAGTCAAACTCTCGAGAGGGAATGAAAGAATTGCTAGCATAGTGTATCATGTCCCCAGATCAATGAAACTCCAACAAGTAAGTGAAATACCTTCAATGATTAACAATAGCATGTGCATAAGGTACAAGCACCCTTTAACAGTGGGTGATGTAGGTATCAAAGTGTTCGAGGGATCCTAACATTATAGATGTGCCAGGATCTATCATAGTAGATCCTCGATCCTCACTTGACCTTCCTCAAGACTAACCAAGCACTCCTCAAGAGCTTGTGGAGTTGATGGATTTTGTATAGCAATCATAGGAGGAGGAGAAGCAGCAGCAACATTAGCAAGAGCTGGAGCCAGGATCAGGAGAACTGCGGTGGCGGTGGTCTCCGGGAGAGACTCCTCATCATAGGAAGACTCAAAGTCTATTTGATGGACCACTGATAAGTGCTTGTGTATTAGTAATATGAAGTATTCTTTTCTTACAATGAGAATTACTTTTATCAGATTTTATCGCTAATATATGTGTATTTGTGTTCTTTTGTGAATGTAGGGTTGTGGAGACAAGTACGGAAGAAAGAAGCCAAAGTAGATTGTGTTTGCACTTTGTTGATGGAATCTTGGAGTGAAAAAACGTGAAGACACAAGTTGTGCTCAAAGACAGGTGAGTGTGTGCCAACCTCTGTTGTGCTCAAGTGATATGCAAATTGGAGGGGCACAAAGGCAGTCAAACTCATGTGTTCCGACTTATGCAATGCTAGCAAGATTGTCATCAAATGTGTTTTTATTAGAAGATATAACATGATCTACAGCATGGACGTGTGCCCGTTTATGTTGCCTCGATGAAAAGTGTGGATTTGAGAGTATTTTGGCAGAGTACTGTAGCAATTTACTGTAGTAGTTACTGTTTACAGGCCGTTGAAAAATGAATTTCTGCAGATTCACACGGGTGTGTGGAAATTCCACACGCTCGTGTGGATGCTTGATTCCAGCCCTATTTAAGTCAAAATTTTAGCTCAATTTGGGGATCCTTCTTTCCATCCTTTGGCCTATCTTTTCTCACCTTTAGAGCCGTCCCCGGCTATAATTTGGAGAGGCTTTGGCTAGGCTTTTGGAGAGGCTTATGGCCTTTGACACCGCATTTCCTTCGGAAGAGAGTTATTGGAGGAGCTTCATTGGCACCGATCCTGAGAGGTGTACCCTAGGCTTGACGAGGGGACCTTTGGAGAAGACGCGGCTACCCCACAAGACCATCGACACAAACACCAAAGTGGTTTTATTCATGGATTGCATATTTTTACTTTTGATTTCATTATTGATTGTATTTTACTCCATGGAGAGCTAAACCCCTAGTGGGTACTTGGGCTTGTAAACCCTAGGATGATATTGTTTCTTTAACCTCTTATTATGCTTTCATTAATTGATGTTTAATTAAGTTCCAATCTTGAATGCTTGTTGAGTTCATTTTCCCTTAGAGTGACACTAAGGTTGAGAATCCATTTTGGTAATCCTTGTGGATGAGTAACACACCATGAGGGTTAGGCATTGCTAGATTGGAGAGGATTGAGAGGGTGAGTCGAGAGGTAGTGGAACGTCCCCTTTCTCCTCCGGTGTGATTTATCCTACCTCCACGTTCCAAGAGTTCTTTGAGGTCACAATAGAGTGAAGTGTTAAGAGACAAACTCTGCTGGGGCTTAGTTGCGCAAGCAATATAGTGAAGCGTTGAAGTAATCCTTAATATCTGGGTCTTAATTGTGACTAGGGGTCTTTCGCCTGAACCAAAGGATTAGATCTATTTTAAGGAATAGGTTTTATTACTTGGAATCCCTATAGCCTAAGCAACCTAGCATAGTGTGAGGTGTCGAGACTGAGAGATTTCTCCACTGGGGTATAGTGTAGGGTTAGTCACGGTTGACCTTAAGTTTTGGGATCGCGTGTATAAGGATCTCCACAACTCATTAGACATTAGTTAGGAAACATAATGATTGGTCTTGAACTTGAAAAAATAGTCCTAGGGTGAGCAATGTCCGGGTGCCCCATTTATCGTCGATTGCCTGTCCTATCTTTTATTTGCTCCTCCTTCTTATTTTCTTATTTTTATTTGCATTGATTCTTATTCACAACACTATTGATTTATTTCCTTTCTAGTTAAATAACAATCTTTGTGTTTCTAATCACTATTCCCTATGGATTCGACTACCCACTCACCGGGGTATTATTACTTTAACAAACCGGTGCACTTGTGGTACACATGCAAAAGGGCGTTGTCAACCACCCAGTATTGTACCCTATGTGGTTTGTCCTGCCGCTAAATCATGCACATGGCTCAAAGTGTTGTGACTCTGAGAAGTTGCATGCCCCCTACAAGGTGCAAGCCTGCGCAGTGGTCAATTAGTCCGACCTCCCGTGCAAGCCTGGTGATGTACTAACAAGGAATATGGTTGCCAGGTATGGGTTCTGAGACTGATGTCTCAACTGACAAGCTAGCGCATGATCGATGTGAATCGACTCCCTGGCTACCATGCTCCATAGGAAGTAGAGATCTCAGAGGTTCACAACCTTGTGTTGTCTCCTCGTCTGGTTTGTGTTTAGAACCCTGTCCTAAGGGAGATGCCTTCAAGGTCCTGCAAACATAAGTCTCATAGGTCAAAAGTATTTGGGTCCATAACTGTTTTGGGCTTAGTTGGACCGGTAGGTTGACATGAAGCTTTGAGTATGATGTTGTGTGGGTGTACTCCATGTCTACCAATCCCATCTGAATTAAAATGTCCATGTAGGACATCATATACTGATCTTCTCTTGATGCCCTAGGCTAATGATGATACGATTGAGCTCAAAAGAGCTTATGACCTTTTTTATGAGCCAGTAAGTCGGCTCATCAATGCTGAAAAACTGATCAAAGCCCTATATTGAAATATGGTCCCATACCTCTTCGGCGAGACCTATACACTTGAGTGTTGGCCAATCTATACGACGCCCCTCAACGAACCTCTGGTCGATCAGCCTCTTATAGCGAGCTCAGTGTTTGGGATCTTTGAACAACTATACTACTGGCAGAAAAGACTCTCTGGTCTTTTTCTTCTTCTTGGCCTCTGCCTTTGGACCATTGGTAGTTCTCTTTTAACCTATACCCTGCAATTCAGAAAGAATAAAAAAATCAATCAAAATAATATGAAAAATGTAATGTAGGACTGGATAATAGGTGCACAATAGGTACATCATGACCATTATATGACCATAGCAGTCTCACAACGCCCGTTACCAAGGCCGTATATCTATCCTGATTGTCACAACAAGTACACAATGGTCTGTTGTGTGATTCAACAGCTCAGCTGTGCACTGTGCTACGACCACAATGGGTGCACAACGCTCATGGTGCCTCCGTTGTGTCCTAGAGTAGAGCAACGACAACGGGGCTTCCTCCTGTTGCCAGGTGTTATTGAGGTGAGATGAGCGGGAAAAATCTTAATTGGCGGACAACGCCCATTGTGGCTCATCTATTCCCTTGTTCAGTATTTGAACACAACGACCATCACAATGACCATTATTCATCAAGGAATCACTGTTGCCGACCATGGTAAAAATTTCTATACATTGGTCTATTTAGAGAGTATTGGGGTATTTATAGTAATCGGCTCCGCCATGACCTCACCACTGGTATTGTGATGCCCGTTGTGAGTAAGTTTTTGCTTGGGCTCCAAGTCACATTCTAGCATGGTCTTTGGGAGTTATGTGTCTTGATAACGGCCGTTATGGACTTCACAACCGTCATTGTGAGGCCGTTGTGGCTTCTATGTTGCTACTGGTAAGCTCATGCTCCACGGCTTGATCATAGTAGTGGTAAGTTCAGACAATGGTTGTTGTGATTTGCCATAATGGCCGTTGTGAGTCATAGTGCAGCCTTGATTCAGCAACTTGCTTCATTTTAGTTCAAAATATCCTTGAATTCGGTTCTTTCTACCTAAAACATAAATAAAGGTGATTGTGAACAAAAGAATAAAATTTTGTACTAATGAGGTGCTAAAAAAGTAAAATTTCATGTTAAATGCAGTGTAAATGATATAGAAAATATGATCAGTTCAGCACTTATAAGGAAGAAAACCTCCGAATAATAGATGCCAATAAACCCTAGACGTGGAAGTTAAAAAGGGATTTTTGGGCCCAACACGGTCTAAGCACGGTCATGTTTGGACCATGCTTATTTGTGGGACTTCTGAGTGAATCAGCTAAGTGTC
Source organism: Dioscorea cayenensis subsp. rotundata (assembly GCF_009730915.1). Classification (NCBI taxonomy): domain Eukaryota; kingdom Viridiplantae; phylum Streptophyta; class Magnoliopsida; order Dioscoreales; family Dioscoreaceae; genus Dioscorea; species Dioscorea cayenensis. The sequence goes on from NW_024087766.1 coordinate 44,290, forward strand.
ATCCAGAAAAAATCACGAGGAGAGCCCGATCGTGCTCTCCCCTTGCTCAGCTTAAGTAGGCCCATTCAAGGGGAACGAAAAGTGTGCTTCCCTTGGAACTCCATTATAGTGATAATCAAGGGGAGGAAGCACGACCGTATTCTGACCATGCTCTCATTGGAAGCACCCCCATTCTTAGTCAGCTGCTCTGGCTTCTTCACACAGCAATAATCAAAGGGATAGAGCACGACCGTGCTCTCCCCGTGCCTGGCTTGGACATTTAGAAAAATTTGCATTCCTTGGTTGTTTTGTCACCTATTTCACTCCTAATTGCTTTGAACACTAAATTCCTATACCATGAACAAACATACCCAAAATAGCATCGAATATATATATAAATAGTGCTAAAAGACATGCAAAAGTATGAATTGGGAGTACATAAAACGTGATATGAATTGCACTCATGAGCATTGCAATCATAGGGTAGTCTGTATCAGCGCCGTATGGGACTAGTCATTGCTCACCTTGAGAAATGGGACTATATGATTGAGGAACTCTCTCAGTTCAATTGCATTTCAATTATAGGTGTAACCTTATCTAGAGCTTAACAATTCCTAGGGGAATCCTTTGTTTGAAAATCTTTCTTTTATGCTTGATTGATCATTAATTTATTTTTGCTCAAGCTTTTAGTTTTCCCTTTTGATTTGACATCCTTGACCTTAGTTTAGGCTCATTAGTGCGTCTTGAGTTATTATTAGCACTTCCTAGTTCCTTGTGGAATGATGCCCTATTTAATGAACACTTTATTGCTTGGTCGGCAGGTGCACTTGCGTTGTAGAAGACATTAGTCACGATCAGTATTTTTGCTTGATTCAAATCTTAGATTTTGCTAGTAAAGTACAAGGTCTCAAACAAGGCCCAAACGTGGTTGTGCACTAGTTGTTCATACAGTTAAAAGCCAAAAAGTTATGTTTTGGAAGGGAATTTTCATAGAGGATCAAGGTGATGGCCAAGGTTTGAAGAAGTAACCATTCAAGGACGGATTGACATTGTTCCTGTGGTCCTTGGGCATTATGATTGATGTCTTAGTATTCTCCAACCACAAAGTTACATCTTATCCATTGAGAGAAGTTTAAGGCAGTTTTTACTATGAATTCAATATTGTCTCTAGTTTTTTAGATTGTAATTGACTAATTGACGTTAGAGGCTAAATAGTCATTTGGTGCCTTCAGTCATGAATCTCAAGACTATTTTAATTGATTTTTTTTGTTTATATTGGCTATGAGTATTTTTGTGAATCTGCTATCTTGCTTTATACTTATAATTGCTAGTGTAAGAGCCCAAGTACATATCTGATTAATATGATTAGGATTAATAAATCAATCATATTAGGCAACAAGTAGGTGATAAGAGTTGAGTGGACATTTAGAGTAGGGTGTATGATATTGAACTCTCAGGATTAAAGTGAAACCTAATAAAGGGATTGATGAAGCACCATGCAATCATAAGGTAATGAGCTATTACAATATGAGATTAACTGATTTAGGAATCTCCACAATTCAAGTGTGCTAAATGAATAACCAATATAGGAAATTGATGCAAGGATGTCTTGAGGCGATTGAGTGTAAGGCACTATTTCATCTCCTAATTTTACCCCAAATTTGTCATCACCCCGTTTTGACCTTATTTTGGCTAGATAATAGATGACGAATTAGTAATAGGAGCATTGGACCCTATCGATTCCACTACCAGACCTTCAGGTATACTTTACTAATGACCTGTGCATTTCCTTGAGTATCACAGTTCTTAGTCTTTAGTGAAAAGTTTGTTCAATGTTTGAATCCTCCTTCACAAGCCTAAAAGGATTTCCTCTAGTTATGCAATGTATCTTCACCTAGGTAAAAGAAATTAGTCTTGAATAAATAAAATCAAACAAAAACTAAAAATAGGTGCTAATGATAAAAGGAAAATAAAAATGGCTAGATTAACAGAATTTAATGTTCCTTGAATGCTCAACTTTGACAACTACTCTAAAAACTAGGTGAACACTCGTGCATACTATGTTATAAGTATATAAGTCGTACAAGTAGTAAGTGTACGCTGAGGTAGGGTAGGCGATCCTACAGAGACAGGTGCTTCTAGTACTAGTTGCTCCTATATTATCTAGCTGACAAACTTGAGAAATGATTAGTAAAACCTTAAACTAAGAAAGCAATGAACCAATGAGACTAAGTGATAAGTGCTTGTGTATTAGTAATACGAAGTATTCTTTCTTATGATGAGCATTACTTTTCTCAGGTTTTAGCATTAATACATGAGTATTTGTGATACTTTGGTGCATGTAGGATTGTGGAGCCAAATATGAAAGAAAGAAGCCAATGTAGATCGTGAATGCACTATTAATGAAATCTTCGGAGGAACAAACACGAAGACACAAGTTGGGTTCAAAGATAAGCGAATGTGTGACAACCTCCGTGTATTCAAGCAATCACATGGTTTGGAGGGGCACAAAGGCAGTCACATTCGCGTATTCCAACTCGTGCAATGATAACAAGATCTTCACCAATGATTCTATTTATTGGAGAAGCGATGCAATCTACGGCATAAACATGTGCCCGTTTATGTTACCTCGATGAAAAACGTGGAATCGGGAGCATTTTGGCGGGGGTATTATAGTAGGTACTGTAGCAAAATAGTGTAGCAGTTACTGTTTACAGCCCGAGAAAAATCAGGATTCCAAAGAATCCACACGCCCGTGTGGAATTTGCACAGGGGCATGTGGATTCTCGATTCCAGCCTATTTATAGCCGCGATTCAGCCCAATTTAAGGATCCTTTTCCCCATTTTTTCTCCAACTCTTGAGAGGCTTGCGGCTAGGGTTTAGAGAGGTATTGGCAAAGCTTTTTGAGTGATTCTATGGCTTCAACACAGCGTTTCTTTTGGAAGATAGTTATTGGGGGAGCTTTTGTCGGCACCGATCTGGTGAGGTGTGTCCTAGGCTTGACGAGGTGACCTTTGGAGAGGATGAAGCTACTCCACAATACCATCGACACGACTACCGAGGGGGTTTTCCTATGGATTACTTGTTTTTACTTTGGATTTTACTATTGATTGTATCTTGCTCCATGGAGAGCTAAACCCCTAGTGGATACTTGGATTTGTGAACCCTAAGATGTATTTGTTTCATTAACCTTTTATTATGCTTTACTTAATTGATGTTTTTAATTCAGTTCCAATCTTAAATGCTTATTGAATGATTTCTCCCTTAGAGTGACACTAGGGTCGAGAGTCCATCTTGGTAGCCTTTGTGGATAAGTGAGACACCATGAGTGCTAGACAAAGCTAGTTTAGAGAGGGTCGAGAGAGTGAGTCGAGAGGTAGCGGACCGTCCCCTTTCCCTTCTGATGTGATTTATCCTACCTCCATTTTCTAGAGTTCTTTGCGTTCACAATAGAGTGAAGTGCTAAAGGATGAACTCCATTGGGGCTTAGTTGCGTGAGTGACAGAGTGAAGCGTTAAAGTGAACTTTAGTATCTGGGGCTTAATTGTGACTAGGGGCCTTTCGCGTGGACCAAAGGGTTAGGTCTACATATAGGAATAGGGTTTATCAGTTGGAGTCCCTAGAGCTTCTTGCAACTTTTCACAATGACTCATCGATTTCTCCGCCGGGGCATAGTGCAGAGTTAGTCACTGTTGACCTTAGGTTTGGGACCATGTATCTTAGGATGTCTACGACTCATTGAGCATTAATTAGAAAGCATAATAGTTGGTTTTGCACTTGAAGTGATAATCCTAGGAGGAACAATATCTGAGTACCCCACTTCTTATCGATTGTCTTTTCTCTCACTTATTTGTGCTTTCTTTTATTTTGTCTACCTTACATATTATCAACACAATCATTGTTTCATCTTTGCTTGGTTAAGTAGCAATCTTGGTGTTTTTATTTCCTACTACCTATGGATACGATACCCACTCATCTGGAATTTATTACTTTGACAAACCCGTGCACTTACGGGTCACACGAAAGGGGTGTGTCACTAAGATAGTAAATCTAGGATAATATCAAGACAAAAGAAAGGTATCTTGGACACATATCCTCTTGAGACCATCTTGCAGTTAAATCCCTATATTGGTGAAGTACTGAGTATTCTTGGATAGTGAAGACTCCTAATTTAGTCTGCCCTTTCTCAAGGTAATCAAATTCTAATCCCATTATGCAATATAATTTCCCTATGATTGTTTTAGAACACTTTGTAAATCCCACTATTATGTTTAATTCTAATTTGGAGAGTCTAACACCATATACTCTATCTCTAAGTGCACTCAAGCTCTATCTTTTATGTGTGATATATACATGATTGATTTCTTAACCTTAATCATGCAAATCAATTATGTATTTGGGGCTTTTGCACTAGTAAACATAAGCATGATGCAACATCGAAGATTCTTAACTAAAAATTAAATAGACAATAAAATTTAAAGGGAAATAAACTACAATTCATCTCAAGGTTCAAAGACACCAACAAAGGTTTAGCCTATAATTATATAATAATTCATCACAAAATCCAAAACTAGAGACATTAATGAAAACATACGAAGAACTACCTTAATGTTTTTCTCTACTGGTTGAGGGAGTCTCCAAGATTGGAATTGATATTGTCATTAAGTCTAGTAACCAAAAATCCAGAGGAGAAGCATCAATTAATCTCTAATTAGCCTCTTTGGGTCTCTACTTGAAACCCTAGCCTTCAATGAAGATTTGATCAAAAGTTCCCTTTAAAACCCTAGTTGTCGAGCTTTATACTATAGGAAAATAGATAGTGTAGGCCCATGCTTGAAGTGTGCTTGACTCGTGCTTATTGCTATTAGCACTCAAGACTAGAATCTTCACAATTTCTGTGATTCAACTAATAAACATGGATATGGAGCACACTTGTGCTCTATGCAGGAGACCTGTACTTGCGCTGTGCTCCTAATTTTTTATTTAATAGTGTTTTCCAAGTCTTGAACACACCTGTGATTAGGCCATGCTTTTCTCAAGAAATTTGCTCTGATGTTTGTTTCACTCCGATTCACTCTTATTTTCCTACTCTTTGACACTGACTCCTAATTACCTGCTTAATATATATATAATACCCAACAAAGCACAAAAATAGGGAAATTCATGCTAAAAGACAAGTAAATTCTAAGGAAATCAAAGTTGCTTCTACACAATTAATAAGATTTAATATAGTGCTATTAAACTCTAATTCTAGAGCATCTTATATTATAGGAGAATTAATAATAAAAATAATCTAAAAATAATCCGGTCTCTCCCAAATATGGGTTCTAAGGGTGACAATACCAATGGGGGAGAGAATAACATGGGTTTTCCTTAACAAAATGGCTGAAACTAAACCAAACAATGATGGTTGAGTAATTACTTATTAAATCTTATGAGAATTAGAGTATTGGAATTTGTGATAAATTAAATTCCACAGATCAATAATTTGAGAACCAACTTAAAGGAAAACACCCACTAAACTAGTGGAATACATAAGAGCTATAATGCTAGAAATAATAAAATATGGCATAGTTTAATAAATCAATAGAATTGTTTAGAGAAATGATAAATGAAGGAGTTGTCAATCACACAAAAACTAATAAAAAGATCTTCAAGTGGACTAAGATAAAACAACTAAGGCAAAAGACATAGGAATAACATGAGCATCAGAAATTAAGACAAACAAGCAATGGATTAATCTAGGTAGTGTATATATAGTAAAATATCAAAATGGATAGATCATGTAGAGTAGAAAATCATATAGAATATAGCATGCATATGATATCTCAAGACAATAATTCATAAAATGACACGTGAGAGATTTTTGGTCTAAAAAAGTGTTGTTCCTGTGATAATCTATTAACATTGTTTGATTAGAGTATAGTAACAACAATCTTTCACTAAGAAAGGTTGAAACACAAGTTCATCAAAAAACATATATCGGATCACATTTGTTTTGGAAAATAGTGTTTTTTAAAAGCAATCAGTGATTTAATAAAATAACAACGTCCAAGATTAAACAATATGACATACAAAAGCACATTAAGGAAGAATTAACACCCTCATAAAACTCACAAAAATGTGTTAATTGGCTAATAGCTTTCTCTTTTATTGAACAACATTAAACCACAAGACATCATGACAAAATCCTATCCTTGCTTCAAATAATATCAGAACCAAAAACATCAACTATTAGGCGTGTCCAAATCTAACTCAATGATCCATGTCCAAATAATTGAAATAAAGGTTTCAACTTAAGAACGTTGTTTACTAACTTTATTTTAACAAGATTATAGCTTGAAAAACCAAGCATAGATAATTCTATCAAGGGTTCAATTATAAATCGAAGCATAAAATTAACTAAGCATCATGACCTAATAGACATTGACTAAAAGGAATAAGGCAACCTACCTTGATAGTAAAAGGAAAACTCTTGATGAGAAGATCTTCTCGTCTTTATTTCCAACACCAGCATGCTGATGCCCGTAGTGTTGTTTGCACTAATACTCAAGTACACAGTCCATCAAGTAATAGTGTTCGTGTGAGTCAGGTTGTCTTATCCACGGTGGCTGAAGATTACTAGTACTAACTCTATCCTCATTATCTAACTAGACTCAAGTTATCAAGGCATGAATTACTAAAGTAATAGTCGAGATTGCTAAGAACCAGGTTGAGGTTTCAAAGAAGTGATTAATCAATCAAGAGAAGGTGGTATCTGGATAAGATTTCTCCTGAGATTAATGAATTTAAGTAATTACAATTAACATAGATTAAACCTAAGTGTTGTTGGACCATCGGGATTCATGAATTTATCGAGTGCTTTCTCGAGACACCTCAATACCTAATCCTCTCCTATGGTAAAATTGAATCTCTTCCAATTCAACTTTCATACAATTGTAATGAGATCTAGGAAACCCTTATTTAGAAATCGGAGCTTTAGCTTCACGATTATAATCGAAAGAACCTAAGTGGCCTATCTCTAGTGGGCACTGATGGTTCCCTTCATCTATGAGTGATTCTAATGCAATGAATCTCTCGATATCAATCACGTAATGATAATGACATAGCCACTCTTATTACGCAAAATCAATCATATAAGAACATAGATGAACCCAACAAGATGAAGGACATTTACATTAAAACAATATGAAAATGATAGTATCCAAAGCTATATCAAATATGAACACCCAAGGAAGTTAGTCCTCTGATGGGCTACTGTTCATCCTAAAACAGGAAAAGTAATGCCCTAGAACAAACTCCATGAAATAAATGACGTCCTCTCAATGTCTTCAACAGTGGAATTGATGGAAGGCTTATGGGTGTGTAAATTATGCAAATATATGAGCATGCAAGTATGCACTTAATACTACAATTGGTTCGTTATACCGCAAGTGTACTAGTCATCAAGTAATACGTCATGGGTGAACACGAGAGTTGTATTTCCCCAGAAATAGTGAAAGGCTCCTATTACTTCCTTTTCACTCGATCAATGGCCTAATCATTTATACTCTTTCTTTAAGTTACTTGTACAATACGATTAGACAATACAATTTAGTTCTAATGAGATGCTAGAAATGTACAATTTCATGCTAAATGCAGTGTAAATGATATAAAAAATTTGATTAGTTTAGCACTTATCAGGAATTAACGTGCTCCGATGTCATTGTCAAGAATAACTAGTCCGATAACTCCCTCGAACTCCTTCTTTATTGTGTAAGTACGTGGATGTGTACTTTATCAGTGTAACTCTCTAGAAAGCTTTAAAATATTAGTTCAAGGGTAATACAATAATGTACATTTGTGTGTATTTTAGTGGTAGCCTGTGTAGTTCTCTAGAACATCTTACCTTTGATTCTTGGATGTACATCGGTGTGAATTTCAGTTATTGACGCACTCTCCATAAGTGTACGGATAATAACAAGTAATAATATGGTACCCAGGAGGGGTAGGGTTGTCAAAACATAGGTACTAGGACTCCAAGTACTAGTTGATCTTCTAATCTCTAGCCAGATTACAAATTCAGGGTAAAGAAGATAACTAGATAACCTAAAAGGGGAAGGATGAAAGATAAGGGTAGGAAATGAACTAGGTGAGAAACACAGAGATAGAGCAGTGCCCCAGACTAATCGTCTAGAGAAACACATATGGGCTCTTCTGCAATGACTATCAGGTACATCCTACGGCTCCTATGTGTGTTTTATAAGCAATGTTCCATCTACAGCACTCAAATACTTTGAGTTTTGCAATTGTATCTAGGGCAATCATGCACATTAAGTTTTGCAATCACGTGAAGGCAACTGCAACAACCGCAATCAACACAGGCAAATTTTTACAACTACAACTACGCAAATCATGCACGTCAAGTTATAAAACACAAGGTTTAACATAGGAATAAACAATAGAACTCCATAGCCAAATCAATAGAGTAAGTCAACATAACACATAAACATCCAAGTTCATAGATCTGGGGAATCGAAAAACGGTTAGCCCCTCATGGTTTTACAAATCAATACAAAACTAAGGAAAAAAAAAGGTAAGCCATGAAACACTCCCCTCTTTGCCTCGCAAACAACTCCGACGGTACTCCGATGAAGTCCCGCCGGCTAAGCTCCATCCCACTGGCGTTCTTGCACCATAACTTCACTCCATCCCCAGAAATGTGTAGGGCAGGGGAAGACCTTGGCAGCTGGCCCCCAAGAAGAAGAAAGGATCCCCCACAAAAATAACCTAGATCTAGCTTGAAAGGAGCTTTTCGGGCTCAACACAGCCTAAGCACAAGCATCCTTAAGCCATGCTTTCTAAAATAGGATCGTGTTTTCAATTTCTCTAAATCAGATATTTTCATGGCTTAAGCAAGGGCGTGCTTGGACCATGCTTCCCACAAGCACGGCCGTGATCTGGGCATCGAAACTATGCTTTTTCTCCAAGTTGTGCTATAGTGATTTGCTACAGTACTCAGTTACAATGCTTTTGCTATAGTGCCAGTGCTTCACATGATGAGGAATTCTAGATATCTTTACAGGGTGAAACATGCCCATGCTTGGACCATGCTTCACCTATAACATTGTGTTTTGACTTTTTTTCACACTGTATTTGTGTCGAATCCTATTCTTTTGCACAAGAACTTGTTTTTCTTGCATAATTACACAATAATACCAGCAGTAGCATCAAATCACAACAAATAAATGCTTCAAGATAAGCTAAATACATGAAAAGGGTATAAAAATATCTATATAAAATGTACTAATCAAATACCCCCACACTTGAATTATTGCTTTTCCTCAAGCAATCTGACTTTTGCTCAAAAAAAGGAAAGATGAGTGCACAACTTCTGATCTCAAGAGAATAGAAAATTCTAAAGCATAGAGGGACCAACGACAGTTAGAAAAAGAATTAAGAATGCTTAAATAAAATGCTACACTCTTACTTCAAAGACTGTATGTGTGTGCAAACCATAAATTTAGTGCCCCAAGTGTGTTTTGAATTGACTTAACCAAACGAGACCTTATTTTGATTAGACAAAGTGGGTAGTATCTTCATATACCCTAGAGGTAGCCATCTCTTCTAGTAGGTCATCAAATGTACACTTGTAATGCCCAAAATTTGACTACTCAAGAGAGGCCTTTACTCTTCTAAGGTGATAGCTCTTTCTACCATCTTTTTACAAAAAGAAATATAATTAACTTTTAGGTCATCATGAACGGTAGTCGACTTCCAAATTGTTTTTACACAAACACAAGCACGACAACTAATGTCTCAAAAATAGGTTTCAACCTAAAACACAAGCAGCTCTCCACACTTAGGGTGATGTGAGAAAGACCTAGGTTTTCAAAGTAAGAGTGAGTTTATAATTTAGCTTCAAATAAAGAACTAACTCTATAATACCCTGAACCTTTGGATGCCTGTAAGAAATTATATTCAGGGTATTATCACCATTGCAATAAGATTTTCTTGCAAAGCAATTTTGTTGAGAAACCCCAAGTGGAAAGAACAAGGACCTAAGTGTGAAAGTTTCTAGAAGATTTTGGGTTCATAAATAATAAAAAATGGATTGACATGAAGTGTTTCTCGAAACAAAGGACTGGAGGGTAAGATGGCAGGAACCTTTTGAAAATACTGAGTTATAATCAAGGGACCGTTGGATAGTTTGCAAGGACCTTTTGGAAATATTATTTTATGATTCAGGAATCATTGGTGACTTTTCAGGGATTTTTTGGAAGAAATTTTATTTTTCAGGGACTGACAGTGAATTTTGGCAGACATTTAAGTTAAGAGATACGGTTAAAAAGTTCTAGTGCTTTTTCTTCTTCTTCTTCATGGTTGCTACAATAACCAGAGAGGAGGAAAAAAAAGAGATAAGAAGGTTTTTGGATAAGGTTTTGGATAAGATTTCCTCTTCATCTTCATCAAGAGTTTGAAACCGATGAAAGAAATGAGAAGAAGAAGAAGAAGAAGAAGAAGAAGAAGAAGAAGGAGAAGAAGAAGAAGAAAATTGGAGGTTATCAGAAAAGAGGAAGCTTTGTGCTTGATTGAGGGGATGATGGGATGAAGCTTTCTTCGGTAAGGGTTCTAAATAATTTTGTTTTGAGATATATGAGTGCATGTGTGTATGTATGTGTATGTGTGATAGGTTTAATGAAGAAGAAGATGAGGTTTGAAGCAGGGTTGATGGAGAGGATTAAGCGGTGGTTATTAGATGATTTTTATGTTGAAAATCTTTGTATTTGAGTGGACTTTTGCATGGAATGGAGGATGAATTCTTGGTTTTACTGTAGTGTTACCGTAGCACCGATATTAGGGTTTGTTTGGGCGATTAAGTTGATGATGATGGTGCTTAAGTTGATGATGATGATGGTTAAGTTGATGATGAAGAGGATTAAGATGGTGATGATAATGGTTGGAAATGTGTTGGTTGAGTTAAATTAGTTTGGTTGAGTTAGTTTGATCAAATCAAGTTAAGTTGGTTGGAAATTAAGTAGTTGGTTTAATTGATTTGGTTGAATTTGAAGTTGGGTTTGGATGAGAGTTGTTGTGATTGGGTTCAATTTAATTGATTTGGTCTAGGTTTGATCAAATCAAGATGATTTGTGATTGGAGTTGAACTGTTTTGGCTAAATTAAGTTGGTTGAGGTTGATTTTAATGGTTATGTGTACCTTGACATTGAGATGATTTGTGAAATCATGTAGGAATATTAAAATGGTTTTACTGTCAATACTTGTGAATTTGGTTTGCATTCCCAGCACAGGAATGGTGTCTTGGATTTGGACATGTGTATGATTTTCCTCGAGTTGGAAATTGGAAAGAATTCCATTATTGCATTGGATTTTGATAGTGACTACGGACTTTATTCCAACACTGCAGTGTGGGGTTTCACGGTCCGGCCTGATGAGAGGCGGCGTGGTTAACCTTGAGTTTACCCTAGTCAAGAGGTGCGCGGAGCCATTGACAGGGAGTTCTTTTATGTGAGAAACTCGGGATTACCACACAGGGACCTCAATGGCCAACGTCAGGGTTATGAATACCTTGATGGTTCTCAACTTAGTCATGACGGCGACTAAATTGGGGAGTTTTTTAGGCCAATGATTTAAGATTTGTTTTACAGTTCAGTTGTGTAAAATGTTATTTTGGATTGTGATGAGGGGGCGAAGCCCAGATGTTTCTCTAAGGAGGGCAGTCCCTCACAAAATTTGTATTTTTCTGGGAAATATTATTTTGGATTATGATGAGGGGTGAAGCCCAACTGTCGCTCTAAGGAGGTCAGTCTCTTACAAAATTTGTATTTTTCTGGAGATGTTATTTAAAATTGTGATGAGGGGCGAAGCCCAGCTGTCACTCTAAGGAGGGCAGTCTCTCACAAAAATTTGATTTTTCTGGGAAAATTGATTTGATGATGATTTATGATGAATTTATGTTTCAAAAGCTCATTTAAAGTTGTATTTTGCCAAAATTCTGGTCTTTGTGGAAGTTTGGAAGTCATTTGGGAAAAATTAATCTTTATATATTGTATCTGCTATATTTAATTATTTGAAATTACTGAGCCACTATCGACCAACTGAAGTGTGTTGTAGTTACAGGAGCCGGACCCTACTAGATTGCCTGTGTGAGTATAGAGCCAGTCGGTGCTGAGTTTAGGTTTTCAGTGGGTCCCTTTTCTTTCTACTAATCAGAACAATGATAGAAAAAGAAGATGTGAAATAGAATGAATGAATGAATAGCTAAGAAAACAAGTGTAAAGTATTTCTAAACGCCTATTCCCCGGCAACGGCGCCAAAAACTTGACAATGCCCCTTGCGTATGTCCTACAAGTGTACGGGTTTGTCGAAGTAATAAATCCTAGTGAGTGAGTGAGTGGGTATCGTATCCATAGGGAGTAGAGAATAAAAATGCTTGAATTGTTTCTTAACTAAGCGAAAAGTGAATAATAGTTGTGTAACAAGATGTAATGTAAACAAAAGTAAAAGAGACAAGAGAGAAAGCACAAGTAAAGGGGAGATCGAGCAATCGATATAAATGGGGTACCCGGATATTATTCCTCATAGGACAGTCGTTTCAAGTGCAAAACCCTCTAATATGGTTTCTAACTAATGCATTAATGAGTAGTGGAGATCCTTCAATACATGATCCCAAATCTAAGGTCAACCATGCCTAACTCTATACATGTCCCGTAGGAGAAATTGAACAATCTCTCAACCTCGCACTCGTATAGAATCGCAATGAGTTCTAGGGATTTCAAATGATAAATGCTCTTCGTAGATGTAGACCTAACTCTTTGGTCCAGGTGAAAGTTCCCTAGTCACAATTAAGCCCTAGGTGCTAAAATCACTTCAACACTTCACTCTGTTGCCTCTGCAATTAAGCCCCAGTGGAAGGCTATCCCTTAGCCCATTCACTCTACTATGACCGCAAAGAACTTAAGGAAATAGAGGTAGGATGAATCACAATGGAGGGGAAAGGGACGCCCCGCTACCTCTCGACTCACCCTCTCAACCCTCTCCAATCTAGCTTTGTCTAACTCTCGTGGTGTGTTACTCACTCACAAGGGTTTCCAAAAAGAACTCTCAACCCTAGTGTCACTCTAAGGGAGTATTCAAACAATCAAGCATGCAAGATTGGAACTCAATTAATACATCAATTAATGAAAGCAATATAACAAGGTTTAATGAAACAAATACATTCTAGGGTTCACAAATCCAAGTACCCACCACGGGGTTTAGCTCTCCATGGAGCTAATTACAATCAATGAAATCGAATGTAAAAACAAGTAATCCATAAAAACCCCCTCGGTAGTCGTGACAATGGTCTTGTGGAGAGGCCTCTACTCGTCCAAGGGTCCCTTTGTCCGGCCTCGGATACACCTTACCTGATTGGTGCCGACGAAAGCTCTCCCACTAACCTTCTTCCAAACAGAGCGCAATGTTGGAGCTGTAGAACCTCTCCCAATCTCTAGTCAATACCTCTCCAAACCCTAGTCCCCGCCCTCTCTCAAGTTGGGGAAAAGATGGAGAAAAGAATACTGAAATCGGCCTTAAATAGGGCTGGAATCGGGAATCCATACACCCCTGTGGATTCACCGAACGGGCTTGTGGAATAACGCACGGGTGTGTAGAATTTCCACACACACCCGTGTTGATTCTCTGGAAATCATTTTTCTCGGGCGACTGTGAACAGTATCTGCTACAGTTAATTTCTATATTGTTTGCTACATTACCCTGCTACAGTACCAGCCCCGAAAATACTCCCGAATCCATGTTCTCATCGAGGTAACGTAAACGGGCACACGTTTACGTCGTATATTGCTTTGCTTCTTCGATAAATGGCTGCATTGGTGGAGATCTTGCTATGCATGCACAAGCCGGAATACTTGAATGTGACTGCCTTTGTGCCCCTCTAAATCATTGTCTTGACTTGAATACGAGGAGGTTGTCACACATTCTCGCATCTTGAACCTGACTTATGTCTTCGCGTTTGATCCTTCTCAAGATTTCCTCCAAATGGTGCATTCATGATCTACATTGGCTTCTATCTCTAACATTCAGCTTCACAACCCTATATGCATGAAAGTTACATAAATGTACACATATTAGTGCTAAAACCTGATAAAAGTAATGCTCATCATAAGGAAACAACACTTCGCATTCTTATCACACAAACACTTATCAAACTCTCCCACACTTAAGCTTTTGCTTGCTGTCAAGCAAAAATTTAAACATTAAGACATAAATAAAGGAAATATTGGAAGTGCTTGGCCTAAAGTTCACCAAAGCATACAAAGAGAGCATTCTATAAGTAAGGAAAGTTTCAACATTAAATACGAAAACTCATTGCTCGAGCTAAAAACTTTAATAAAAAAAAATAACAAACCCGAAATCATGTAAGTGTGTGTAAACTCGCTCAAGTCAACACAAGGTATACTCCTCAAAGTTCTAAGTAAAAGAGACTTATTTAACTACAAAACGTAATGAAAATTTGAAAAGATGGTAGTAACTTCACACATCCTCTAAGGTAGCCCTTTCCAAAGCGGCCGTTGAGGTAGCTTTCACACTTTCGAGGTGGTAGCTCTTTCTACCAGGGTGGTAGCTTTCACTCATCCCATGAGATAGCTTTTTCTCTCATTAGGGTATAACTAGTATCCGACTTATGAGAGTAGCTTCATACTTCAAAGGTGGTAGCTCTTTCCACCAAACAACAACAGCTAAACAATGAAACTTTTTTTTTAAATTAACAAAAGAAATAACTATAACTAGTCCCTTTAACATCAAACTTGAGTTTCCAAAAGGGTTTAAAGAGTGAGTAGTGCAACAAGTGTGAATCGGTGGAGCAAGATACAATCAATAATGAAATCAAAAGTAAAAACATGCAATCCATGAGTAAAACCCCCTTGTAGTCTGTATCGATGGTCTTGTGGAGTAGCCTTATCTTCTCCAAGGGTTCCCTCGTCAAGCCTAGGGCACACCTCGCTGGATCGATGCCAATAAAAGCTCCTCCAATAACTATCTTCCTAAGGAACGCGATGTTGAAGGTTGTAGAACCACTCCAAAAGCCTTGCCAAAGCCTCTCCAAACCTTCGTTGCGAGCGCCTCCAAATATGAGAAAAAGATGGGCAAAAAATCTTTTAAAACGGCTGAGATTGTGACATAAATAGGGCTGGAATCAGGCATCCACACGGGCATGTGGAATTTCCACAGGCCCGTGTGAATCTCCAGAAATGAATTTTTGCGATCTGTGAACAGTAACAGCTACAGTTGAATACTCTCGATTCCAGACCCTTCATCGAGGCCACATGAATGGGCACACATCCACGTGGTAGATCACGCTGGTTCTTCAATAAAAATCACTTTGACAACGATCTTGCCAACATTGCACAAGTCAGAACACGCGAATGTGACTGCCTTTGTGCCACTCCAAACCATGTATTTGCTTTAGCATAATAGAGGTTGGCACACAATCACGTGTCTTTGAGTACCACTCGTGTCTTCGTGTTTGTTCACTTTAAGATTTCATCATCAAAGTGCATCCATGATCTACTTTTGGCTCCTTTCTTTCATAATTGTCTCCATAACCCTTCATATACAAAAGAACACAAATACATATGCATAAGCGATAAAATCTGAGAAAAGTAATACTCAATGTAAGAAAAGAATACTTCGTCACAAAATAAAACATTAAAGCACATAAGAAGGAAAATTGAAAGTGCTTATCCTTAGGTTCACCAAAGCATGCAAGGGAACCATTCTACAAGTAAGGGAAAATTTCAACACCGAATAAGAAAAATAAATGCTCTAGCTAAAAGCTCGAATCAAGAAGGACAACAAACCCAATATCGTGTAAGTGTGTGTAAACTCACTCAAGTCAACCCAACGTGTACTCCTCAAAGCTCTAAGTTAGAAGGACTTATTTATGTACAAAAAAAAAGAGACGGTAGTAACATCACACATCTTCTAAGGTAGCCCTTTCCTAAGCAGCTGTAAAGGTGGTTTTCACACTTTCGAGGTGGTAGCTCTTTCTACCTGGGCGGTAGCTTTCACTCATCTTATAAGATAGCTTTTTTCTCTTATTAGGGCATAACTAGTATCCGACTTATAAGAGTAGCTTCATACTTCATAGGTGGTAGCTCTTTACACCCCCAATGCACAATAAAAAACAACATAATATTTTTTTTATGGAAATTAAAACAAAAACAACTAAACTAGTCTCTCAAACATCGCACTTGAGTTTCCACAAGGATTAATGAGCGAGTAGTGCAACAAGTGTCAATTGGGAAAAAATTTCTAAAAATTAAAGTAGAAACTAGAGCATGAGAACATTCAATGTTAAAAATTCTCCTAAACTTAAGAATACAACCGTTACAACTAAGGTGAACCGCCATTGGCTACATGAGCATGCATAATCAACGCATAAGTATAGAACATGTGTAATGTGAACTCCCCCCCCCCACACACACACACTTAAGATGTACATTGCCCTCAATGTACGCATGCAAGCACAATAAAATATAAAGCAATCAAAAACATATGTGGAGTTGGCCAATTGAAACAATACTCCCCTGAACTCCTAATGGCACATTTGATAGAGCTATGTTCCTTGAGAGTTAAGTTCCAATGGGTTGTGGAGCACAGACGGCCATAAGAATATGACATTCACCATGTCTATGACTAGTCCTCAAATTCCATACTCATAAGACCATCTACACGTATACATAAGGGGGTTCAGTGAAGCTCAACAAAAACAAAACAAACTCAAGTATATAAAGATATGAAAAAGAAATACAACTTGAGACAACTGAAAATAAAAGATAAACTCAGATGGAGGATCCCTTCTGAGTAATACAAGTCCAAAATTTAATGCAAAAATAAAATACGAAAAATAAGAACAAAAAAAAGTAAAGACGCATCAATCATTGGTATCTACTACTGCCTGCTCTTTTGCTGCTGCCAGGGAGATACTGATGCTGGTGGATCAGTCGGTGCTACTGGAACTAGTGATGGTGGTGCTAGTAATGCTTGAGGAGTATAGGGTCTCATAACAAAGGGTGATGTTGTGTCCCGCTGGAGTAACTACTGTAAAATATCGAGATGCGCCATTACCTTGCCATGGTTCGCGGCCTCTGCCAAGCGAACCTCAGCGATCTTAGTCCGTAGCACCCCTACCGCATTCTTGATCCTCTCAAAACGATCATAAGCTCGAGAAGGAGATAGAATATGTACTGGAGATGGCTCTTGTGTGGTGTGAGGTGCCTTGGACTCCATGTGCTCCTCATGTGGCTCAGGAACAAGCTGAGACCCCTCAGGAGCATCGTCATGCCCCTCAGCTATCTTGGGAGTGGCCGTGACAAATATATACACTCCCAGCCTGTGTCAGCGCACCATCCCCATCTGTCTCATCATGTCAAAGCCCAGAGGAGAGGAATGATCATCTTCTCAGCCCCACGAATAGTGTCCAACAGACCCATACCCACGATGAGTCTGGTAATGTACGGTCCAAAGAAAATCACCCCCACCATGACATACTAGCCCTGGTGGCACAGATACTCGGCCAATATATGCCCCAGGTGAATTGGCTGACAATATACCATCGAGTACAGATACAAAAGCTCCTACTGGCTGAGGACTCCAGTACTGTCACCACTGCCATTCACTGACCTGCTTAAAATGGTGTGAAAATAATGATATGCAAGTCGGGAAAGACGCGTGGCCTTGGACACCCCTGGCTCATACTGTCGTTGGTAGCATAATGTGTTGTATGCTCTCTGAGGAGCCAAGCTACCTGGATAATCGGTCGGTAGTCGATCATACACCACAATGTCTGTAAAAGCCTCGTCATACAATCCTAGCGGGGTCAAAAATTATGTGACGCTCATACTATAGTGATGTCCAAATGCTCTAAACTGTATGGAGTTGATAATGTCAAAGCTAGGATGCGACTGGGCGAACTCGAATGACGCCAATACCTCTAGCGTCAACAAACGGATGGCAAGCTCCCTAATCAACAATAACTACCGCCAACTATCTACTGACAACAATCTCTTAACCTCATCAGCCAAATCATCTCCCTACTGTATCTCTTGGTGCACTCATGTCTGGGAATCGGGTCTGCCTAAACTTTAGCTTCGACAACCGCTCAAATTGGACTCGGTGCTCATGAATAGCAAATTCCATACTCTCTGGCTCAGGGGATAACTAATGTGGGCACTTGTCGGCCTACTTTTTCTATCTGGGAGCCATATCTACAAGAATTGAACAAAAATCGATTAAATTAACTTGGAAACCTAATTCTGCAAAAATCCACACGGTCGTGTGAAAATTAGAAACGCCTGTGTGGATGCGCGGGGTGTGAAATCCGCATAGCGATTATCTAAAACTCCAAAAAATACATCAAAAGTTTACTAACAACCACCTACCATTTGAACATAGAATCGAAGCGCATTCACTAGTTTTAATCAAAATAAATCAAGGTTGGCGAAGAAAGAAGGAATGAGGGTTTACTGATGAAATGAGAATGAAAACCTTGAAAATGGCCGGAAAACTCGAATGAAATCTCTCTAATTTGACGGTAACAAGTAGGGAGAATTAAAGGATGCATTCTCTGAGTGTTTGGGCGTAAAATGATGAAGAAATAGGAATAGGTTTTAAAGAAAAGCCGTGCCTATTGGCATTGTGCATCCACACGGGCGTGTGGAAATTACCCACCTCCATGTGACTCCACAAAGGAGCTTCACAGGGGCATTCACACGCCCCTGTGTGCTCTAGGGATAGCATAACTTACCTCTGAACACATCCACACGTGCATGTGGAAATTTCCCACACCCGTGTGCCTGACCCACAAGGGCACCCACACGTCCCTATGGCTTCTCTGTCAAACCAAGAAATTTGGCTAAGTGTTCCACACGCACCTTTTAAATTCCACACGGCCGTGTGGATACTCACTGGGATACTCATAGGGGCACTCACACACCCTTGTGTCTTCTCGGGATGGCAGAGAACTCTCTGCAGAGATCCACACGGGCGTGTGGAAATTACCCACGTGCATGTGTAATTCACAGGGTCATCCACAGGGGCAGACACACGCCCTTGTGTCTTCTTGGGATAGAGCTCTAAACTATGCACAGAAACACACGCTCTTATGGAAATTACCCACAAGCGTGTGACCGTCATAAGGTCGTTCACTGGAGCAGGCACACACCCCTGTGTCCTCTCGGGATAAACTTTAAACGAAGACACACGCCAGTGTGGAAATTACACACGGCCATAAGTCTTCTCTAGATGACTTAGAGAAATTTCTAGACTCTGTAGAAAATTTCTGAACACTCATACATATTCAGAGCCTGCCTAGACATTAGAAAATCTGACCAGAGAATCATGCAAAACATGCTCAAATGACCAAGAAATTTTGCCAATCATAATTAGGCTAACAAAAAACACCAATAATCAACGAGAAAAATACAGCAATAGCATGTAAAAGATTAAGACACCAACACTAAAGCTCTTATTCATGCAAGTACTAAACTAAAAATTAGAAAAACAATAAAGACTTGGGTTGCCTCCCAAGAAGCGCTTGTTTAATGTCACAAAGCTTGATGTACCTGACCTTACCTTACCGGAGCTCATGGAGAAAGAATACTTCCTTATCATCGTTACTAACCTCTTCGCCAAAATATGGTTTGAGCCAGTGTCCGTTCACCTTGAATGTACCTTTCTCTGGATGAGTAATTTCAATAGCACCATGGGTTGATACTTCAGTTACAGTGTATGGCCTAAACCATCTGGACTTGAGCTTCCCAAGAATTAGCCGTAGGCGAGAATTGAACAATAATACTTGATCACTGACTTTGAACTCTTTCGAATTTTTGATATGCTTGTCATGCCACTTCTGAATTCTCTCCTTATGTATCCTTGCATTCTCATACGCCTTCATCCTCCATTTGTCCAACTCATTGAGATGAAGCATTCATTGTTCCCCTGCTTTGCTCAAGTCAAAATTCATAGCCTTGATGGACCAATAGGCTTTATGGTCAAGCTCCACGGGTAAATGACACAACTTACCATACACCAGATTATAGGGTGGTCCCTATTGGGGTTTTATGCGCCGTTCTGTGAGCCCAAAGTGTGTCATCCAAGCATTCCGACCAATCCCGCTTTCCTTGTTCCACGAGCTTTGTCAAGATTCTCTTAATCTCTTTATTTCTGTCTTCCACTTAACCACTTGTCTGCGGATGATAGGGGGAAGCAAGGTGATGACGCACTCCATAACGCTTCAACACCTTCTCAAGTTGAGTGTTGCAGAAATGAGTTCCTCGATCACTAATGATAATTCTTGGGGTCCCAAATTGAGTGAACAACCTCTTTAAAAATTTAACCACGATTCTAGAATCATTAGTAGGTAGAGCTTGAACCTCCACCCATTTAGAAACATAGTCAACCATACATTAAAATCAATACACCAGAATATATTAATTACCTTTAGACTTTGGCAATGACCCCATGAAATCAATAACCCATACATCGAACACCTTACAAAACTGCATTGGATTATGAGGTATTTCATCCCGTCGTGATAGATTTCGGGCCCTTTGACAGCTGTAGCATCAAAGAATAAACTGATCTGCATCCTGAAATAAAGTTAGCCAATAGAATCTGACAGCCAAGGCTTTTTCAATAGTTCTACTTGAAGCATAATGGCCCCCAACTAGCCCAGAGTGGCAATGTGCAAGGATGTCCCAACCTTCTTCCCTTGATACACATCTTCGGACCACATGATCCGCATAAATGCGGTATAAGTATTGAACATCCCAAAAGTAATGCCTCAAATCGCTGAAAAACTTCTTCTTTTGCTGGAATGTGAGGCCCTGCTTGAGTACTTTCCCCGATAAGTAGTTTGCAAAATCTGCGAACCATTGAGTGCCCCTTGATTTTGAACTCTGAACTGCATACAATTGTTCCTCGGGAAAGAAATCGTTAATTTTTTTCCTTGACAGCTCTTAACCTTCACACTCTCCCAATCGAGAAAGATAATCTACAACCACATTTTCGGTTCCTCTCTTATCTTTTATCTCTATATCAAACTCTTACAACAATAAGATCCAACGAATCATCTTCAGTTTCGCATCAGCTTTGTTCATAAGATATCGGAGCACCGAGTGATCAGTAAATACACTGACACTAGATAAGATGAGATATGGCTAGAACTTGTCAACAACAAACACCACTACTAACAACTCTTTTTTTGGTGGTTATATAATTCTTTTGAGAACTCGTGAGAGTCTTTCTAGCATAAAAAATCGGTTTGAACTATTTACCTTTCCTTTGCCCCAAAACTGCTCTAATAGCGTAGTCACTTGCGCCACACATGAGCTTGAAGGGTTCATTCCAGTTCAGGGTGATTAAAATCGGTGCTTGCACTAATTTATCTTTTAACAGATTGAAAGCGATCAAACAATCATTCCCAAAATCAAAGGGAGCATCTTTTTCAAGGAGTTTTGTCAACGGTTGAGTGATTTTCGAAAAGTCCTTGATGAACCTCCTATAGAAGCCCACATGACCCAAGAAACTACGAACTCATTTCACATTTGTAGGTGGGGGAAGTTTAGCTATGACTTCAATCTTCGCCTTGTCGACCTCCATTCCTACTTGGGAAATCTTATGACCGACGACAATGCCCTCTTGTACCATGAATTGACACTTTTCCCAATTAAGAACAAGATTTGTTTCCTCACATCTCACCAAGTTCCTTAAGCAAATGTTGAAAGAATCTCCCAATGCTGAGAAATCATCCATAAACACCTCCATGATATCTTCTAGGGGATCATAAAAAATGGCTGTCATGCAACGGTGAAATGTCACCGGTGCATTGCACAACCCAAAAGGCATTCTTTGATAAGCAAAGGTCCAGCAGGGGCAAGTAAATGTTGTCTTCTCTTGATCTTCTGGAGCTATGGGAATTTGAAAGTATCCTGATATACCATCAAGGAAGCAGTAAAACTGATGCCCGGCCAATCTCTCCAACATCTGATCAATAAACGGTAATGGAAAATGATCCTTTCGAGTTGCATCATTCAACCTTCTGTAGTCAATACAGACGCGCCAACCTGTAACCGTCCTGGTTGGGATTCATTTATTCCTTTCATTTCTCTCCACTGTCATTCCTCCCTTCTTTGGGACTACTTGAGTCGGGCTCACCTATGCACTATCTGAGATGGGATAAATGATTCCCGCATCCAGAAGTTTTACCACCTCTTCCTTGACAACTTCCTTCAAGGTTGGGTTTAATCTTCTCTTAAGTTGAATCTCAGACTTGTAATTATCTTCCATTAGGATTTTATGAGTGCAAAATGAGGGATTGATACCTTTTATATCATAAATCTTCCGAGCAATCGCAAATTTATGTCTCTTTAACATGCTCACAAGCTTATCTTTTTGATATGCAAAGAGGTTTGAAGCCATAATAACAGGAAGCTTTGATCCTTCCATTAGAAAAGCATATTCCAAATGTGCCAGCAAAGTTTTAAGCTCTAACTCTAGTGGTTCCTCAATGGATGGTCGTAATCTGTTCTCCTTTAATTTGTAAATTTCTTCGAATTGTGTTGAATCTTGCTCAAAGGCATCCTCTGAACCATCCACTTGTATATGTGATTTTGGATCATTTTCAATAAAAACCAAATTCTCTCTCTCACAAGTTTCCTGGACTGCCTTCGAAATACCCAACGAGAAAATCTCGTGCCTTTGTTCTTGATAAAAAGAATCAAACTATGCAAGAACCTTTTCTAGACTTCCTTCCATCTGATAGCCCATAGATAATAGTGCTGACTTTTCAAACTGATCTAACATGTTTTCTAGCTCACAATCTGTATCCCGAATCTCACTAATGTGATCAACGACTGATTCTTTGCCAGGGTGGTTGTTTGTAGGGTACCCTTGCTCGCAACAACATGTAGTGGACTGTATTGCAAACAATTGCATCTTCAGTTCAATATTCTCAACCATTCCCACTATGGTGTCAAAAAAACTCGAGAATGTTGATCATCTTTCCCGAAATCACAAATCAAAAACGATGGAAGAATAAGAAAATGTGAATTAGAATTAGTGATGAATAGTTAAAATAGCAAAGTGCAAAGTGTTTCCAAAACGCCTATTCCCCGGCAACGGTACCAAAAAACTTTGACACACCCTTTGCGTGTGTACCGCAAGTGTACGGGTTGTCGAAGTAATAAAAGTACCCTAGTGAGTGGGTAGTCGTATCCATTGGAAATAGTGATCAGAAACACAACAATTGCTATTTTACTATGGTGAAGATGGATCAATAGTGGTGCGAACAATATCAATGAGAAAAGAAAAAAAAATAAACAAAGCAAGAAAAAGAGACACAATAAAATGAAAGGAAAGGCAATCAATAGAAAATAGGGCACTCGGACATTGCTCACCCTTGGACTATTGCTTCAAGTGCAAGACCAATCATTATGTCTCCCAACTAGTGTCTAATGAGTAGTGAAAATCTTTAAACACATGATCCTAAACCTAATGTCAACCATGACTAACCCTACACTATGCCCCGGCGGAGAAATCGCTCAATCTCAACACCTTACACTGTGAAAGGTTGCTTAAAGCTCTAAGGATTCCAAGTGATAAACCCTATTCCCTAATCTAGATCTAACCCTTTGGTAGAGGCGAAAGACCTTTAGTCTCAATTAAGCCCCAGCACTAAGGATTACAACAATGCTTCACTCTGTTGCTTGCGCAACTAAGCCCCAAAGGAGTTCCTCTCTTAGCACTTCACTCTATTGTGACCGCAAAGAACTCTTAGAACACGGAGGTAGGATAAATTACACCGGAAGAGAAAGGGAACGTTCCGCTGCCTCTTGACTCACCCTCTCAATCCTCTCCAACCTAGCTTTGTTTAACCCTCATGGTGTGTCAGTCATCAACAAGGATAAGCAAGATGGATTCTCAACCCTAGTGTCACTCTAAGAAAAAAACTACTCAACAAGCATTCAAAATTGGATCTCGATTAGAACATCAATTAAAGAAAACATAATAAAAGGTTAATGAAACAAAATCATCCTAGGATTTACAAGTCCAAGCACCCACTAGGGGTTGAGCTCTCCATAGAGCAAGATACAATCAACAATGAAATCAAAAGTAAAAATATGCTATCTATGAGTAAAACCCCCTTGTAGTCCGTATCGATGGTCTTGTGGAGTAACCCCGTCTTCTCCAAGGTTCTCTCATCAAGCCTAGGGTACACCTCACCAAATCAATGCCGACGAAAGCTCCCCCAATAACTATCTTCCAAAGAAATGCACTGTTGAAGGCCATAGAACCAATCCAAAAGCCTTGCCAAAGCCTCTCCAAACCCTAGCTACGAGCGCCTCCAAAGATGAGAAAACAATGGGCAAAAGATCCTTTCAAACGGCTGAAATCGCGACTTAAATAGAGCTGGAATCGGGTATCCACACGGGCACTTGGAATTTCCACACGCCCATGTGAATCTCCAGGAAATGAATTTCTGCGATTTGTGAAAAGTAACTACTACAATATTTTACTTCAGTGATTTACTACAGTACTGCTTCGGTACTTCGCCAAAATACTCCCAATTCCACACTCTTCATCTAGGCCACATGAATGGACACACATCCATGCTGTAGATCGCACTGCGTCTTCAATAAATATCACCTTGACAACGATCTTGCTAACATTGTACAAGTCAAAACACATGAATGTGACTGCCTTTGTGCCCAGCCAAACCATGTATTTGCTTTAGCATAATGGAGGTTGGCACATAATCATGTGTTTTTAAGCACCACTCATGTCTTCGCATTTGTTCACTTCAAGATTTCATCAACAAAGTGCATCAACGATCTACTTTTGGCTCCTTTCATTCATAATTGTCTCCACAACGCTTCATGCACAAAAAAACACAAATACACATGCATAAGTGATAAAATCTGTGAAAAGTAATGCTCAATGTAAGAAAAGAATACTTTATATTACTAATTCACAAGCACTTATCACTTTCTTCCACACTTCTCTCCACAACCCTAATTGCACAAAAGAACACAAATACACATGCATAAGCGATAAAATCTGAGAAAAGTAATGCACAATGTAAGATAAGAATACTCAGACTATTTATACACAAGCACTTATCATAATACAATCACACAATTAGATTCAAATAACATGGTTTGTAATTAAGAAACAAATAAATCACAAAGATCCATAACCAATGTAAAAAACAATAAACCCCTAGAGTTTAACTATGCCCAAACATCTACAAACTTGATACGCCCTAGATTGAGTGAGGGCGTACATTATCAAACCCTCCATAGGTGATCACCACAACCCAAGGAGATATACATCAAATCATTTCTTAGTCAATGCATTTGTCTAGGGGATTAGTTCGGGGCACTACTTTATCTCTATGATCCTCACCCAATTCACTTCCAAATCCTACTTTTACTTGAGTTGTTAGTCCATTTTATTCTTTTACCCTTTTTGATCTGGCTAGATATTAGAAGAATAATGAGTACTGAAAGCTTACAAGTCCCTGTGGATTCAACTACTTGACCCATTCTGGTACACTTTACTACTTGTACAACCCGTGTACTTGTGGTTATGCAATGGACGTATCAAGTTTTTGGTGTCGTTGCTGGGGACTGGGCAACTTTTAGGAAATTTAGGATTATAGTAATCTAGCCATTATCTTAATTTTCTTTGTATATATTTTACTCTTTTGTTTTTTTTTTTAATCTAATTCTTTTATTCATTCTTTACTTGATATAGGTTAAAATATTGATGAATTGCTTGCACCCTTGGGGAACTATCCATGTCTCTCAATTAATCATCATCCCAATTACTCCCAACCTGAGCCAAGAACCTGAGCCAAGTCTTGTAAACATGTTAACAAACTACACACAAGTCAACAATATGAGGGTGCAAGAGCTGGAAGAATATCTCTCATTTTATCATCACCCAAGCTGTTCCCAACCAGAACCAAGTTTGACAAATCTGTTAATGAGCTACACACTAGACCATGAGGCGCAGATACAAGAGTTTGAGGAAACGTGGCCCAACGTTCGGGATGATCCAGCATGGTTGTCCAACTTTAACATTGAAGCTCCTACATACTACGAAGAAACTCTACTCCCAACTCAAAATATGTCAATTCCATTTAAGACAAGTTCTACCATGGAGAGTTGGGAGTTTTTAAGGTAGGAGGATGATATTCCAATAGAGGCACTCATACCAGAATCAAGTACATCAGCTAACAATCAATTTTAGGATGGGTCTAATGATAATTTTAAAGCAATTGGGTGTGATACTTTTCATGAATTATGTGAAGAAACTCCAATTCTGGTTGAGGCTTGGGACATGCAAGGAAGTGGGTATCACAAAGCTTATGTGCAGAATTCAATAGGGACACTTCATGATCCTATGCTAGAAGAGTCTCATGTGATCACTATAAATTCCAATTAATTGAATTGGAAGAAACTAAAGGAGGTTTTAGTTCCAATTATGGAGAAACAAGGCCTGGCAAGGGAGAGACTTCCTTCGGACAAGGAAAATAAAGAGTTGGTGGCATTTATTGTAGAACACACACTACCAACAAGTGAATTATGGAAAATGATTAACTCTCCGCAAGTGCAAGGATTGTTACCAGTAATAGAGTGGTACCCCATGAGTGTGTAGGGTTGTTGTACCCTAGGGACTAGGCTTCTAGTACTAATTAATCCTTTAATGTCTAGTCAAATAGAATGGGGTGATGAAGGAGTTAACTACCAGACAAGACTAAAGAATAAAAGGAATGGAAGAACTAGGCAGACTAGGGTTAAGTTTCGATAACAAGAGAACAATACCCCAGGATGATTCCTATGTGGTCAAGATACCGACTTGAGTCTAATGACTACCAAGGTACATTCTAAGATCCTTGTGGGTGCTCAAAACCTTTGTTGCATCTATGGCTCTCAAATACGCCAAGTTTTGCTAAAGCAACTACGGGTCTCAAGCATGCTAAGTTTTGTAACTACACTAAGTAGTCACAACTATGGCAATCGACACATGCCATGTTTTGCTAAGCAACTATGGAAATCAAGCTCGCAAAGTTATGCAACACAAGAATTAACACAAGAAAACAATAGAACTCCATAGGCATTAAAACTCAAGTAGTTAAAGTATAAGAGACAACATAGTTCACAATCTTAGTGCACCATGGAATGGTCAGCCCCTCATAAATTCATATAAATGAAAGAAAAAGATAAACATAAGGAAGAGAGACATCTTGACTTCCCCATTTTGACAAGATTTCTTCAATTGTACTTTAAGAACTCCATCGAATGCGTAACTCCACTTCTCTAGTGTCTCTAACTGACCCTTGATCTCCTTAGCTCATGTGTTGATGGCTGATCATCATTCTCTTGAGAGATCCCCTCTCGAGAAGAAGACTCTAGAACAAAAGATAACTCCAAACCCTAAATCTGGGAGGTAAAAAGAGCTTTTCGTTCTCAACATGGTTTGAGCATGGTCGTGCTGAGACCGTACTAATCTTGGAACTTCTGAGTGATAAGGGCTAAGTGTATCTAGAGAAAACCATGAGGAGAGCACTGTCATGCACCCCCCGTGCATAGCTTGAGCATGCCCATGAATGGAGCCCAGGGACCGTGCTTCCCCTAAAAGCACAAGCAACACCCATCCAAAGATAATCACAGCGAGATAGCACCCCCATTCTTCTCCCGTGCTGCCACTGAAGGGCAGGGGATTCACCATTGAGAGAAATCCATTGGAAGATGCAAGCCCATGCTCTACGAGTACATGCATTGGACACTTGGAGAAATTATCTTCTTTTGTTGAATGTGTCCCTGATTTCACTCCTTATGTCTGTTTGAGCCCTAAAAACCTACAACAAAGATAAACATACCTAGAATAGCATCATTCATAAACAAAAGGTGTTAAAAGATAAGCAAAAGAGTACATTGGAGGTATACAAAATATGATATGAATTGCACTCATCAGAAAACATGGGAGGAAACAAAAATTCAAGAGGTGAATGAGACATACGTGATTGAGTTTTAATACACAGCCTCTTTTAACAAGTATGGATGGATGAATAGAAAGAGAGTGTGTCAAGATAAAGATAATGGCTTTACAAAAAGTTTGAAGTAATCTTTGGACCTTCTAACATTGTAACCAAATAACTCTTATCCCAAGTTGTTCCCCTGGAGGCCTAAGAGTCGATGTTTACTACTTCTAACTTTAAAGAGTGAGCTAGAGAAGTGGTTGAAGGAAGTTGATGGTGGAAACATGAAGGCAATGACAACTCCTACAACCATATCGTATGTCATAAAGCTTAACGTTGTCATTCTCAAAGACTTCCCCGATAAGTTTGAACATTTCTCATTCTTTGGAAGTAGCTATACAAGCTACAGTTGGGAGGAGCACACTCTTTTCAAGCCTCCTTAAGGTAAGTAATCATGTACATCAAGCTAGTGACATTAAACAAGCACTCCTTGGGAGGCAACACAAGAAATATTGGTTGTTTTGTGTTTTCTTTTGTTATCTTAGTTTAGTTGTTACTTTTCCCTTGAGTTTCTTCTTTGGCTGGTGATGTTCTTGATTTTATTTTGGGATTCTCGATATTTTAAGCCATTTTTATTGCATATTTGTTTGGTTAATGGCTAGGGCTGAGCACCAGCTCGCTAGAGCTTTAAAATGAGGCGATTTAGAGGCCAAAAATCTTTCCTCGGTTGAACATTGGTAGAGCACGGTCGTGCTTACGGGTGTGCACTTTGCAGGAATTAAAAATTTTAGGTATGCTGATAAGTGCTTGTGTGATAAGAATGCGAAGTGTTCTTTCCTTATGATGAGCATTACTTTATCAGGTTTTAATGCTAATATGTGTGTATTTATGTCACTTTCATGCATATAGGATTGTGAAGCTGAATGGTAAAGAAAAAAGCCAATGTAGATCGTGAACGCACTATTTGGAGGAAATCTTGAGAAGTTTCAAACGCGAAGACATAAGTCTGGTTCAAGATGCAAGAATGTGTACCAACCTCCTTGTATTCAATTTAGCATGATGGTTTGGAGGGGCACAAGGGCAGTCACATTTGAGTATCCTAGCTTGTGCATTAATAGAGAGATCTTCACCAATGAAGCCATTTATTAAAGAAGCAAAGTGATCTGTGACGTAAACGTGTGCCCATTTACGTTACCTCAATGAAAGCATGGATTCGGGAGTGTTTTGGGGCGGTACTGTAGCAGGTTCTATTCATAGCCGGCCAGAAAAGTGAATTCCAGAGAATCCACACGGGCGTGCAGAAATTCCCCACGCCCGTGTGAAAAATCCACAAGGGCGCCCACAGTGGCATGTGGATTCCTGATTCTAGCCCTTTAAAAGCTGATTTCAGCCCTGATTTCAACATTCATTTCTCCATCTTTTCCCCAACTTGAGAGAGGATTGCGGCTAGGGTTTTGAGAGGTATTGGCAAGGGATTTGGAGAGGTTCTACGACTTCGACATCGCTCTCCATTTGGAAGAAGGTTAGTGGAGAGCTTTGTCAGCACTCGATCCAAATGTACTGTATCCCTAGGCCGCATAAAGAGACCTTTGGAAGAGCTCGAGGCTTCTCCACAAGACCATCGTCACGATTATCGAGGGGTTTTTCTATGGATTACTTGCTTTTACATTCGATTTCATTGTTGATTATAATTAGCTCCATGGAGAGCTAAGCCCCCTAGTGGGTACTTGGATTTGTGAACCCTAGGATGTATTTGTTTCATTAAACCTTTTATTATGCTTTCATTAATTGATATTTTAATTGAGTTCCAATCTTGAATGCTTGATTGAATGAATACTCCCTTAGAGTGACACTAGGGTTGAGTGTTTTTATTGGTAACCCTTGTGAGTAAGTTACACACCACAAGAGTTAGACAAAGCTAGATTGGAGAGGGTTGAGAGGCTGAGTCGAGAGGTAGCTGAGCATCCCCTTTCCCCTCCGGTGCAATTTACCCTACCTCCATTTCCTTGAGTTCTTTGCGGTCATAGTAGAGTGAATGTTCTAAGGGATGACCTTCCGCTGGGGCTTAGTTGCAGAGGTAATGGAGTGAAGCGTTGAAGTGATTTTAGCACCTAAGGCTTAATTATGACTAGGGACCTTCCACCTAGACCAAAGGGTTAGGTCTACATCTAGGAAGAGGATTTATCACTTGGAATCCCTAGAACTCATTGCGATTCTGTAAGAGTGCGAGGTGTTGAGATTGTTCGATTTCTCCTCCGGGACATGTATAGAGTCAGGCATGGTTGACCTTAGATTTGGGAGCATGTATTGAAGGATCTCCATGACTCATTAATGCATTAGTTAGGAAGCATAATAGAGGGTTTTGCACTTGAAACGATCGTACTAGGCGGAACAATATCCGAGTACCCCATTTATATCGATTGCCTTACCTCCCCTTACTTGTGCTTCTCTTTCTTGTCTCTTTTATTCTTGTTTACATTACATCTTGTTAATAAAATCATTATTCATCTTTCACTTGGTTAAGAAACAATTTAAGTATTTTTATTCCCTATTCCCTATGGATATGATACCCACTCACCTGGGATTTTATTACTCGACAAACCCGTGCACTTGCGCGACACACGCAAGGGGCGTTGTCATATGCAGCTAAGCACAAGGGTGCTCCCTTATAAGCATGGATGTGCTTTGTAAAAAACAGGGTCATGCTTTTCCTCTTTCCTGGAAATTGTGACATATTTTGATTCCTTTTAATATAGGATATCATACTGATGGCGATCATCATGCAGGGGTTACACATCAAACCTCAGGGACGAGGAGGACCCCACCGAGAGTGATAACTTATGAGCACTACTAGCTCATTTCTATCTTTCTTTGTGTTTTATTTTATTTTATTTGTCTTCTTATTTTTTTCTTTTCTTGGGCTTCACTTGTGCCCCCATTTTGCTTTTTAGGATGTGAGCCGTATTGGATCATGGAGCCAACAATTTGAGAGTGACTACATCACTTCATGTGATCAGGAAAGTCCCTAAAACTTCTCCCCAATTTAATGTGTCATTGATTTATTTTCCATGCATGCATTTTTGTACATTAAGGACAATGTATGGTTTAAGAGTAGGGGAGGGTTATCATTATGCTTATTGTGATGATGCATAATGATGTGTTCTCCACAAGTGCACGAGTTGCACACAAGTAATACAGTGGTACACCGTGAGGGGTAGGGTTATCGAACCATAGGGACTGGACTCAAAGTACTAATTGATCTTCTAATGTCTAACTAATCAATAATGGTTGGTAAAAAGGGTACAACTAGATCCTAAATGAGGAAAAGATGCAGTGTAAGTTCGGAATAAAAAGTAGGTGAGATACATGCAGAGATGAGAGCAGTACCCTTTGACTAATCCCTTGGGGAAATGTGCAATGTACTTGCTTCTAATGCCTACTAGGTACATCCTAAGGTTCTTGTGTGTGCTTAAGAGCAATGTTGCATCTGTGTTCTCAAATACACCAAGGTTTGCTAGGGAAACTGTACATCTCAAACACATCGAGTTTTGCAATCACAATAAGAAATCACAACTATGGTCATCCATACACCAAGTTTTACCAAAGCATCTATGCAAATCAAACACATCAAGTTATGCAAACACATCATTAAATACGAGAAACCAATAGAACTCCGTAGATATATTAAAAGCAAGTAAATCGATATAACACATAAACATCCAAATTCATAGATCCGGGGCACTAGAGAGTGCCTAGCACCTCATAGTTCAGCTGGCTTAGTTCTGTTTCACTCATGATCTTTCACCGAAGCTCCACTCTGGCACCAGAAAAGTGAAGTGGAAGAGCTTGGTAGCCGTCCCCCAAGAAGGAGAAGAAAAAGATGAAGAGAAGATGCCCTAGATCTGACTTAAAAGTAGTTTATGGTCACAACACGCCTGCTCATGGTCGTGCCACTCCCCCTGATTATCACTAGAATGTCTAAACAATTGAATCATAGAATTCCAGCACAGACATGCCCCTGCTTCGCCTCCTATCATGATTGTGCTAGGAGCACACAAACCATGTGCCTTCTCCAAACTTGTGCTATAGTGATTTTGCTACAATGAATACTGCAGTACTCGGCTACAAAAATCACCTGGAATAATTAGGGGGAAGCGCATGGTCGTACGGAGACCATGTCTGGCCTGAGAGAAGTATAATTTCACATCTTTTCACACTGTAATTGCGCTGAATCCTGCTCTTTTGCATAAAAACCTATTTCCCTGCAGAAACACACAATAATACCCATAGTAGCACCGAATCACAATAAATAAAAGCTTAAATTGAAGATAAATACATGAAATGCGTATGGAAATATATATATGAAATGCACTCATCACATGACTTAAGACGATCTATGATTGATTGTTTAGGGATTCATAAGGCTAAGGGTGACACTAGAGTTAGTGTTTATTTTGTTGAATTTAATTGATAATTTCACTCATGTCCCGAAAACCCCTTCTTCTTACACTCTACCCAAGTTGTGGAATTACTTGTACCCTAGAAAGGATTTTAGCTTGTAGACCAAGTTTTTGTTAAAAATATATATATATATATATATATAGTTGCTTGTTTCTTTAGTTGTTAGAAAGTCAGATTCATAAGAATGCCCTACCAATATTTTGTAAATAGTTTGTGGAGAAAGATGGTAGAAAAAGCTATCTCCTTAGAAGTGTGAAATTTAACCTTGAGTAGTTGGATCTTGAGCATCATCAATGTTCTCTTGATGACCTGCAAGGGGAAAAGGCTACCTCTAAGGTGTATGAAGCTACTACACATTGAGTTTTGTGGAAATAAGGTCCTTTGAGCTAGTTTTCTTCCAAGGTACATGTGGTACATATCAAGGGTAAATTCACACACACACAAGGAATTTAGGGTACGAGTGATTACTCCTTCTTCTGGATCAGCTGAACACGCGATAATTTCTAGGATCCCTTTGTTTTGTGTGTGAATTCCCTATCCTTTCTAAGATCAGAGGCCATGCACTCATTGACACATCTCTTGTGTGTTTGTACTGCAAGTGCATGGGTTGTCGAAGTAATAAAATACCTGAGTGAGTGGGTAGTCGAATCTATAGGGAATAGTAGCTCATAAACACAGGTATTGCTACTTAACTATAGTGAAAGCCAAGTTGTGATGTTGATTTTAACTGTCAATGCAAATAAAAGTAAAGAGGAAAGATAACAAGCATAAGGAGTAAGGAGAGGCAATGGATAGTAAAATGGGGTACCCAGAAGATGCTCACCCTAGGACTATTGTTTCAAGTGCAAGACTAGTATTGTACCTCCTAATTGAAGTTTAATGAGTTGTGGAGATCCAAAGACACAAGGGCCCAAACCCCAAACCCCAAACCCAAGGTCAACCATGACTAACCCTTACACTATGCCCCGGCAGAAAGAGATATTCTAGACGCCTCACATTGTGTAGGGTTGCTTGAAGCTCTAGGGATTCCAAGTGATAAACCTTATTCCCTAGTATAGATCTAACACTTTAGTCCAGGTGAAAGATCCCTAGTTACGATTAAGCCACAACACTAAGGATTACTTCAACACTTCACTTTGTTACTCACGCAACTAAGCCCCAGTGGAGTTTATCTCTTAGCGCTTCACTCTATCATGACAGCAAAGAACTATTGGAATGTGAAGGTAAGATAAATCACGTCGGAAGGGAAAGTGGACGTTTCGCTACCTCTTCACTAACCCTCTCAACCCTCTTCAACCTTGCTTTGTCTAACCTTAATGAAGTGTCACTCATACACAAGGATTACCAAGATAGATTCTCAACCCTAGTATCACTCTGAGGGAAAATCAATTCAACAAACATTCAAGGTTGAAACTCAATTAAAACATTAATTAAAGAAGCATAATAAAAGTCAATGAAACAAAATCATCATAAGGTTTACAAGTCCAAGCACCCACTAAGGGTTTAGCTCTCCATGGAGTAATATAAACGCAAATATGAAATCAAGGATAAGTGCAAGCAATCCATAGATAAAACTCCCTTGTAGTTCGTATCGATGGTCTTACGGAGCCGCCTCGTCTTCTCCAAAGGTTCCCTTGTCAAACCTAAGGCACACCTCGCCGAGTCGATGCCAAAAGCTCTCCCAATCATTCTCCTCCAAAGGAACCAGATGTAGAATGTCGTAGGACCGCTCCAGAACCCTAGTAAAAGCTTCTCCAAACCCTATCCGTGAGCGCTTCTAAAGATGAGCAAAATATAGGAAAAGGATCCCCAAAAAAATGCTCAAAGTGGTATTTATAGAGCTAGAATCGGGCACACGGGCGTGGGTAATTTCCACATGCCCGTGTGAATTTCTAGATTTTGTTTTTTCTGCGCACTGTGAACAGTAATTGCGACAGTTATTTTGCTACAATGTTTTGATATAGTAAATTGCTACAGTGCTTGGCTGGTATTTACCTGAATTCACTCTTTTTATCTAGGCCATATGAATGGGCACACATCCATGTTGTAGATCACATCGCGTCTTCAATGAAACAACATTGATGAAGCTCTTGATAATGTTGCATAAGTCGAAACATATGAGTGTGACTGATTTTGTGTCCCTCCACTTTATGTATTTTCTTGAGCATAATGGAGCTTGGCACACACCCATATGTCTTTGAGCACAACTTCTGTCTTCATGTTTGTTCAATCCAATAACTTTATCAACATTTGCGTCCACAATCTACTTTTGCTTCCTTCTTTCTAAACTTGTCTCCACACCCCTAAATGCACAAATAAACACAAATACACACAAATGAGCCATAAAATCTGATAATAGTAATGCTCAATGTAAGAAAAGTATACTTCATATTACTTATACACAAGAATTTATCACTCATCTTCTATTCTTAAAAGCCGAGTGTTTTGCTTCAGGACAAGCAAATGTTCAAGCGTGAGGGTATTTGAAGAGTGCATTTTACATAGACATTTTACATACCCTATTGTATGATTAGCTTATCTTTTGGCACATATTTTGGTGTAAATCAATGCTACTTTGGGTGTTTGTGTTTAATTGTGCAGGAAATTAGGTCATGGAATAAAAGAATGAGTTGTGGAACAAATCAGGTGCAAAACAAAGTTGAAATGTGAATTACAGTGAAAGCACAGGCGGAAGCATGCCCGTGCTTCTACCCCTGCACGTTACAGGAGTTTTTAGCACAAGAAGAGCATGCTTTTGGCACCCCAAGGATGGTCACCCTAGGGAAGCACGGGCTGAGGCACGGCTATGTGTTTTACTGGAAAATCCTCCCTAAGTGAACCACAGTACTGTAGCACCAGTATTTCAGCATGACTAGAAGCACGCTTATGCTTATGCCAATGCTTGTTATAGGTTTTTGATTATTTTGTGCCGAAGACTGATCCTAAGATTCCTAAAAAGAGCACGGTCAAGAGTGAAGGTGTCTTGGAGATCTTCTTGCAGGCGGTGGCTGGACTTCATCTTCAATGGATTAGAGGCAGATCTGAGGTTCTAAGACACCGAGTAGATCGGAGTAATATTGGCGGGACTTCATCATGGTACCATCAGAGTGGTTTGGAAGTAGAAGGAAAGTTTTTCATGGATTATTTCTCTTTTGTTTTCTTTAATCTTTCATGTGTTTCTAAAACTATGAGGGGCTAACAGTCTTTCAATGCCCTAGATTATGAATCTTGACCTTTGATATGTTGATTTAGTAAATATGATTATTGAGTTTCCTTGTGGTCTCCTTTGTGTTTATTTGGATTATCTTCTTGTGTTGATTGTCATTGATGTTTGTACGTTGTTTACTTGACATGGGAATTGCCGATAGCCATGTGAGCATTAATTTTTCATTGCTAGATCCCTATAGTTGAAATTGCAATTAAGAGTGAATATTAACCCTAGATTGATTTCTCACTGTTTATAGGATAAGCTTTATTTGTCTAGCTAGCGCACATATTAGGGAAGGGTTTGAGTCCGCTCCGGGCCTTGAGTGAGGATGTACATTATCAAACCCTCTGTAGGTGGTCACCACGGTCCAAGGAGATATACATATAACCATTACCTAGTCAATGCATCCGTCAAGGGGATTGGTCCGGAGCACTACTGTATCTCTGTGATCTTCACCCAATTCACTCCCAATCTTATTTTTACTTGAGCCATTAGTCCATTTTATTCTTTTACCCTTTTTGATCCCGTTAGATATTAGATGAATAACGTGTACTGAAAGCTTACAAGTCCCTGAAGATTCCACTAACTGACCCGTTTGGGTACACTTTAGTACTTGTACAACATATGCACTTGCGGTTACACAAAGGGTCAAATTACAAAGAGCATAAGAACAACTTGTTAATCCACTAAGGAGGATTGAGGGCAAACTCTCCAAAGTACCCCATTGTTAGGTGATAAGTGCTAAACAAATCATATTTTCTATATCAATTACACTACATTTAGCATAAAATTGTACATGTTTAGCATCTCATGAGTACGAAATTTTATTCTTTTGTTCACAACGACCTTTATTTCTATTTTAGGAAGAAAGAAGTGAATTTGAGGATGTTTTGAAGCAAAATGAAGCAAGTTGTTGAATTAAGGTTGCACCTCGACTCACAACGAGCGTTATGGCAACTCACAATGCCAGTTGTCTACACTTACCACTGCCGTGATAGCATGAGCTCATTAGTAGTAACATAGAAGCCATAACGGTCTCACAACGTCCATTGTGAAGCCCATAACTACCGTTGTCAAGACACATAACGCCCGAAGACCTTAATATGATGAGACTTGGAGCCCAAGCAACAACTATAAATACCCAAGTATTCTCAAAATTTATAGAGACTCTTTTGCCAAATAACCGATGATAGCTGAATTTCAGGAGATTTGAGTGATGGGAGACGGTGTTTCTTCCATATTCCAATGAATTTTGGAGGGATTTCTCAAGAGTACATCAGTGACCATCATCAGAGAAGATCACGCATGACAAGCATCTTCAAAGATCATCATCAGAGGGCCGTGAGTCACGCATGTCATCCGGACAATTTTAGGATCCTCTAATCCCGAACCTTCGGAGAACCATTGGAGGGAGTTAGTCTAAGAATACGTTAAAAGCTTATTTATTCTTTATTTGGTCTCGTAGTTCTCTTTTTCTTTGATTCTTTACTTGTTTTGATCCATAAGAACCTAATTTGAGGGGAATTGTATGCCTAGGTCCCTTGGTTATTATTTACAAATCTTGATTGATTAATACAAATTATTCTAGTTTTCATAATCATTACATGTTTTTACTTAATTGTTACATATTGATGTGGATGAGGAGGATATGCCCCCATGTTGATGCTGCCCATACCATGATAGATCTATAGATGTTCTAAGAGTTTAGGCATAGCTAGGTTTCCAGATTAGGGATTGAGTTTCCCTTAGGCTTAGGGTATGATTGGTCTCTTCTCGTGGGATTCCCACACATATGTCAAACCTAGGAGACTGGGGTGAAAGAGATTCTATCTTAAGTTCGTAGTGGTTTAGACCTAGTGGCGATGGCTTATTAGGGCTAGTAGGCCTTGGAATTCTCCCAATTCGAACCTAGAACTTGATGTACACTTAACACATATCATAATTAATAAGCAAGATAACTACAGTACATACTCCCAACTCTTTCTAAGTGTACTTAACGTCATCTCTAATTATATTATTTAATAGTGTTGTACAAGTAAACTAAAGAAAAAACATAAACGTTAGGTTATTGATTAAGTGAAAAGAAAGTAATAGGAGCCTCTTGTCATTCCTGGAGAAATACGACCCTTGTGTTCACCCATGAGGTATTACTTGATAACCAGTATACTTATAGTATAACAGACCGATTGTAGTATTAAGTACATACTTGCATGCTCATATATTTGCATAGTTTACACACACATAAGGCGTCCGTGATTAGGCTTACTCACAATCCCCACTAATCGCGGCATGTCTATCCAAGGTAGGTATTTTTGCTCTTCACAAAGCACATCCAACATGATAACTAGGGCTTTCACCACAGTAACAATCAAGCAATACAAGCGCGCAATTAGATTCAAATAACTTGGATTGCAATTAAGAAACTAATAAATCACAAAGATCCAAAACCAATATCAAAAAGAATAAAACCCTGGACATCAAATATGCCCAAACATCTACAAAATTTTTCCTCAATTAATGGAGGGCAAGCATTCAAACTACAATACACGAAGAGAAATAAACTAGACATAAAAACCCTCTTCTGAATCATGCCAGAGGATGATTGCCGGAGAATAGACAAGAACCATCCGCGAATACCACCAAGCCACTCTTAATGGCTACAATCTTTCCTCTCAGAGATTGTTGGGTTGAATCTCCCTCCAAAATCTCCTCAGAAACCCTGGAGATTCGCCCCTCCTCCCCCTGTCCCCTCCCCAGCACCCATGCTCTTCCCTTTGCCTTGTCTCAAAATAGAACAAAAAATACCCTAAAAATCCTCATCTAAACTATTTATATTGTGTCACTTAAGGGCTACTTACGGTTTAAGGACATGGCCATAAGGAGCTGGAGATGATGGGTCAAAAGCCTTACAGGATCACCTACGGCCTTAAGTCCCATCAATAAGATCTTCTATCTTGTGTTATGGTCCATCTTATGGCCATAAGTGCTAGACCATAAACTTCTTTGTATAGCCCTTGTGACCATCCTTACAGGCATAATCTTTGCTCATAAGCTCCTTTGGAAAGTCCTTATGGTCACACCTACGGGCGTAAGTCCTACCAATAAGCCTCTCTGAAGGTCTTTAAGCTCCTTATTACGGCATAAGCATACTCACAAGATTCCCTAGAAGAGGCTTACAGCCGTAAGCCTAACCATAAAGTGCCCATAAGAAATCTTGTTTGGCTTGTCCTTCTTTGATTGATGATGCGAGAGTTCCATCTTCATTGTTTGGTGTCTAGAACACTTCCTTTGGTTCTCTCTCATCTTTAAGTGTTGCCCAAAGCTTGAGAATGCAAACCACAATATATTTTACATAGAATTTCATAATATACCTCTAATACATGCCTAATGAGTGTACAAGATGATATATAATAATGAAAAGTTTTACACTCATCAGTAGCACTCAAGGAGATCATCAAGGAGCTCAACGATGCGGATCCGACGAGTTCTCATCACCATATTCTAGTTGTAATTCCAATGGAGTTTGTCTATTATTCTTATCATTTTTTCTATGTATTTTGAGATTTCTCTCTTGTCATGTTGAACTAGACTCCCAATGCCACATGGCATACGGTGAACCTTGGGAGAAGAACTTGTTTGTATGGAAGATATTTGTTATTTTTGAATGACTGTTGGTATGTTATTTGCCTTCATTCTATTGTTTTAATGTTCAACATACAATGGATGGATTCCATAGGTCTTGATTCTTAAATGATGCTTGTATAGCGGGATGCTTGCATGTGTTAGGTCACACAATGTTTGAAGGAAGATTCATTGTACCGGTACAACAGAGGTTATAAGTGTCGATAGCCTCAACGGCCATTAGGGTTAGTTCTAGCTAGAGAGAATTAGAATTTTCCTAACCAAAATTCATTATACTCAAAGACATCATAGGGGTATCTTCCAGATGGAGGAACCTGTATTAGATTAGTTCTACACCACATAGGTTCCGGGGTAGTCGACTCTAGAGTTTTGGGAACCAAACCTAGTCAATATTTGATAAGTGTCTAAATACATCACTTTTATTATATATATTTTATTCACTTTCATTCATATTTCTATGAGTTGGATGCCCTTTACACTTTTTACTTGTTATTATTGTTTCAAGACATTGGAGGATCATCTAGAGCATTATTGAGCTTCGCTTTGGCATAAATCAAAAGAATTTATCAAGCTCGCAGAGAGAGATAGAGTAGATAGAGGAGAAAAGAGAGTGTGTAGGCAATATTTGGCCCGTACAGAGGAGATAAAGAGATGTTGACACGTCCGTATATTCGTGTAAACCGCAAGTGCAAGAGTGTCGAAGTAATAATCCCAGATGAGTGGGTATCGTATCCACAGAGACTAGCGAATAAAGACACTTGAGTTGTTTCTTAACTAATGTGGAAGATGAATAGTGATAAGTGAGACAAAATATGAAATAATGAAAATAAAAACAACAAGATAGAAGGCACAAGTAAATGAGAAGGTAAGGCAATCGATAAAGATGGGGTACCCAGATATTGATCAGCCTAGGACAATCATTTCAAGTGCAAGAACCCTCTATTATACTTCCTAATTGATGCAACAATGAGTCATGGAAATCCTTAATTACATGATCCCAAACCTAAGGTTAATCATGCCTAACTCTATACATGTCCCGGAGGAAAGATTGAATAACCTCTCAACCTCGCACTCGCATAGAATTGCAATGAGCTCTAGGGATTCCAAGTGATAAACCCTATTCCTATGTATAGACCTAACCCTGTGGTCCAGGTGAAAGATCCCTAGCCATAATTAAGCCCTAGATGCTAAAATCACTTCAACACTTCACTCCGTTGCACTCACAACTAAGCCCCAGCGGAAGGTCATCCCTTAGCCCACTCACTCTACTATGGCTGCAAAGAACTCTTGGAACGTGGAGGTAGGATAGATCACATCGGAGGGAAAAGGGGATGCTCCGCTACCTCTCGACTCACCCTCTCAACCCTCTCCAATCTAGCTTTGTCTAACTCTCATGGTGTGTCACTCACTCACAAGAGTTGCCAAGAAGAACTCTCAACCCTAGTGTCACTCTAGGGGAGCATTCATACAATCAAGTCAAAAAGATTGGAACTCACAATAAACATCAATTAATCGAAAGCATAATAAAGAGGTTTAATGAAATGAATACATCCTAGGGTTCACAAATACCCAAGTACCCACTAGGGGTTTAGCTCTCCATGGAGCTAGATACAGTCAACGAAATCGAATGTAAAAACAAAGCATCCACAGAAAACCCCTCTCGTTAGTCGTGGCGATGGTCTTGTGTAGAGTCCTCTACTCATCGCAAGGGTCCCTTTGTCCGGGCTAGGATACACCTCGCCGGATCGGTGCCGACGAAAGCTCTCCAACGAACCTTCTTCCAAACGGCCCACGATGTCGGAGCCGTAGAACCTCTCCAAAGCCCTAGCCAATACCTCTCAAAACCCTAGTCGCCACCCTCTCTCAGGTTGGGGAAAAGATGGAGAAAAGAATGATGAAATCTGGGCTGAAATTGGCTTTTAAAAGGCTGGAATCGGGATTCCACACGCCCGTGTGGGCGTCCCTGTGGATTTTTCAGACGGCCGTGTGGAATTTCCACATGGCCGTGTGGATTCTCTGTTTTCCTATTTTTTTGGCCTGTTGTAAACAATGCTGCTGCAGTATTTTGGCTACAGTGTTTTCTACAGTGCCCTGCTACAGTGCCGTCCTAAAAATACTCCCGAATC
This sequence comes from Dioscorea cayenensis subsp. rotundata, assembly GCF_009730915.1. Taxonomy (NCBI): domain Eukaryota; kingdom Viridiplantae; phylum Streptophyta; class Magnoliopsida; order Dioscoreales; family Dioscoreaceae; genus Dioscorea; species Dioscorea cayenensis. The sequence goes on from NW_024087766.1 coordinate 85,752, forward strand.
CATACTTTCATCGAGGTAACACAAACGGTCACACATTTACATCGTGGATCGCCATGCTTCTTTAATAACGAACATGTTTGTAGAGATCTTGTTCTATATGCACAAGTCGGAATGCTTGAATGTGACTACCCTTGTGCCCCTCCAAATAGTTGTGCTAACTTGAGTACGAGGAGGTTGGCACACATTCCTGCATCTAAAAGCTGACATATGTCTTTGCGTTTGAACCTTAGAAAGATTTCCTCCAAATTAGTGGATTACGACCCATATTGGCTTCTTTCTCTCATAATCGGCCTCACAACCCTACATGTATGAAAGTAACATAAGTGCACCCATATTAGCATTAAAACCCGAGAAAAGTAATGCTCAACACAAGGAAAGAACGCTTCGCATTCTTATCGCACAAGCACTTATCAAACTCCATCACACCTAAGCTTTTGCTTGTCCTCAAGCAAAGATTAAAACATTATATGCATAGATGAAGGAGACATTGGAAGTGCTTGGCCTTAGGTTCACCAAAGCATAAAAAGAGTGCATTCTACAAGTACGGGAAATTTTAACACTAATTACGAAAAATCAATGCTCTAGCTAAAAACTTGAATAAAAAAGGACGACAAACCCGAAATCGTGTAAGTGTGTGAACTCACTCAAGTCAACCCAAAGTATAATCCTCAAAGTTCTACATACAAGAGACTTATTTATCTACAAAAGGTGATAAAAATTCAAAAAGAGTAGTAGCTTCACACATCCTCTAAGGTAGCTCTTTCCAAAGCGACCGCTAAGGTGGATTTCACACTTTCACGGTGGTAGCTCTTTCTACCGGGGTGGTAGCTTTCACACATCCCATGAGATAGCTCTTTCTCTCATTAGGGCATAACTAGTATCCGACTTATGAGAGTAGCTTCATACATCATAGGTAGTAGCTCTTTCCACCCAACAAGCACAACTAAACAAAGAAAACGATTTTTGTTCTTTCTTTTTTTATTTTTTTCCATCTAGAATTAACACAAGAAACAACTATAACTAGTCCCTTATACATCAAACATGAGTTTCCCAAAGAGTTCAAAGAGTGAGTAGTGCAACAAGTGTCAATCGGGCAAAAATTCATAGAAATTCAAGCAAAAACTAGAGCATGAAAACATTCAATGTTAAAAATTCTCCTAAACTCAAGAATACAATCAATGCAACTAAAGTGAACCGCCATTGGCTATGTGAGCATGTATATCAATCAAAACTACTATAAAAGATATGCGTGTACTATGAAACTCCCCTCCCATCCCACACTTAAGTTGTACATTGTCCCCAATGTACATATGCAAGCTCATACATAATGTAAATCAATTAAATTCAGATGTGGGAGAAGCAATCAAAACAATACTCCCCTGACTCTTAGTGTTGCATTTGATGGAGCTAAGACCTTGGGAGTGTTATTCCAATGGGTTGTGAAGCTCACACTTCCAACTGGAGAAACATCTTGGCCGTGCCTATGACAAAGTCTCAATTCCCATGATGACACGACCATCTGCATGCATACATGAGGGGGTTCAGTGAAGCTCAAATAAAAACAAAAATAACTCGAGTATATAAAAGATAAGACAATGAATACAACTCGAGATACAAAATAAACTCAGAAGGAAAGTCCTTTCTGAGTAAACAAGTCCAAAATAAAATGCGGAAACAAAAGACGTGGAAAATAAAATCAAGTGTCGATGTCGCGCTCTGGATCCTCTGCTGCTGCTTGTGCTAGATCAAGGGGTACTGGTGGAGGTGGTGAAGGAGATGCTGGAGGGGCTGGGGGTCTGCCTCTCAATAGCTGTCGTAAGAAATTAAAACGGGCCATCATATCGACATACTGTGCTGACTGTATCGACCACATCTCGATGATCTCATACCGCAACACACTCACAATGCTCTCGAGCCTTTCAATACGATCATAGGCTCCTGAAAGGGTACCTGTGCACCCTGAGGTCTCGGTCGCTGTCGGTGCGGAACCCTCCGCTGCATCCCTGCTGCCCTCGGCGCTCTCAGTGGTGGAAGTGGCTAAAATGTAAGCTCCAGGCCCATATCTGCGCACCACTCCCATCATCCTGAGAGTATCGAGTACAAGCGGAGAGGGAATAACTGTCTGATTGGTATCCCGAAGAGCATCACCGAGACCCATCAGCAGAATAAGTCTAGTAATGTAGGAACCAACAAATAATACTCCCACTCTCCCATTCTGGCTCAGGTATCGCATGTAATCTACCACAATGTGCCCTAGATGAATAGGCACGGACCAAGCCATGTAATATAGATAAAGTAAACTCTGTCGGCTCAGTGTACTAGTGTTATCTCCTAGGTCATCCACAGATCTGCTAATGACGGCGAATAAATATCTGTAGCTCAGCCGAGAGAAACATGTGGCCTTGGATACTCCCGGTTCATATTGCCCCTGTCCGCATAAGACCTGGTAAGCCTGTTGTGGGCTCAAAGTGCCAAGGTAATCTGTTGGCAAGTGGCTATACTCTTCGGCTTTTGTGTATATCTCATCGTACAAGCCCATACGAACCGAAAATTCTGTGACACTCATGGCAAACTGTCGTCCAAACGCTCTAAACTGTATGCCATTAGTGATGTCAAAACTCCCATACTGCTGCGCAAACTCAAAAAATGCCAGCACCTCTAGTGTCAGTGGCCGGAAAACTAGCTCCCGTATAGACAATAATCTTTACCAGCTTCCCACGGACATCAGCGTGTCAAGTTCCCTAACTAACTCGTCACCCCGCTGGACCACAGTCAGCACGCTCAAGTCCATGAACCGGAATTAGCCAAACCTAAGTACCGATAACAGTTCAAAACGAGCCCAATGCTCGGGATTCGAGAACTCAATATGTGCCAACTAAGGTGAAGGTTCTCTAGGGCGCTTCCCTTCTTGCCTCCTCGAGTGTGGTGCCATTTCAGCAATAAATGAGGAAGAAATGATCAAACAAACTCAGAAACAACATACTGCAGAATTCCACACGGACCTGTGGAAATTACCCACGCCCGTCTGGATCTGCGGGGTGTGAAACCCGCACGGTTGTGAGCCAAATCAACTTTAAACCGCCCCTAAGGGCTTCCTAAACATGCATAAGACATTATATCATGAAAATTGGCACAACTCAAGATCTTCAATATAATAAAAACCCAGGATTTGCCAAGAAAAGAGGATAAAAAGGGTTACCGATGAAATAGATGATAATACTTCGAAAATCGGCACGAAATGTGAAGAAAAATCCTCCAAAACAACGGTGAAGGGTCAGGAAGTTGATCAGGAGTGGTTTTTGGGTGATTGAAGATGAAGAAGAAGAGGATCCACAAAGATTTTAATGAAAAAACTCGCGTCTCTTGGAATTCTGCGCATCCACACGGGCATGCAGAAATTACCCACGCCCGTGCGCCTCCACAGGAAAGCTTCTCGGGAAAACACTCACTTCCTCTGAACGCAAATATATGGGCATGTGAGAAATACCCACGCCCGTGTGCCCGACTGACAAGATCCCCTTGCGTATATCCCGCAAGTGCACGGGTTCGTCGAAGTAATAATCCCGGGTGAGCGGGTATCGAATCCACAGGAAGTAGGGAGTAAAGACACTTAATTCAATTCTTAGCTATATGGAATATCAACAATGATAAGTGTGATAATGATTCAATTCTCAACAATTAAAAGCAACAAGTAAGAGAGCAAAAGTAAGGAGGAGGTAAGGCAATCGGTAAAGATGGGGTACTCGGATGATGCTTCACCTCGGATAATCGCTTCAAGTGCAAGAACTCTCTATTATGCTTCCTAATCAATACAATAGTGAGTCGTGGAAATCCTTACATACATAGTTCCAAATCTAAGGTCAACTATGCCTAACTCTATTCATGTCCCGGAGGAGAGATTAAATAACCTCTCAACCTCGCACTCGAATAAAGTTGCAATGAGCTCTAGGGATTCTAGGTGATAAATCTCTTCCTAATTATAGACCTAACCCTTTGGTCCAGGCGGAAGGTCCCTAACCACAATTAAGCCCTAGATACTAAGATCTCCTCAACGCTTCACTCTGTTGCATGCGCAACTCAGCCCCAGCGGAGATTCATCCCTTAGACCATTCACTCTATTATGGCCGCAAAGAACTCGAGGAACGGAGGTAGAATCTATCACGTCGGAGGGGAAAGAGGACGCCTCCCTGCACCTCTCGACTCATCCTCTCAACACTCTCCAACCCTAGCTTTTGTCTAACGCCGTGGTGTGTCACTCACTCACAAGGTTACCAACAAGAACTCTCAACCCTAGTGTCACTCTAGGGGAAATGTTCATACAATCAAGCATTCAAGGTTGGAACTCACAATAAACATCAATTTATTGAAAGCATAATAAAGAAGTTCAATGAAACGAATACATCATAGGGTTCACAATCACCCAAGTACCCACTAGGGGTTTAGCTCTCCATGGAGCTAAGTACAATCAAAGAAATCAAATGTAAAAGCAATGAATCCATAAAGAAACCCCCTCGATGGTCATGTCGATGGTCTTGTGGAGAGTCCTCTACTCGTTGCAAGGGATCCTTTGTCCGGCCTAGGATACACCTCGCCTAATCGATGCCGACGAAAACTCTCGCAATAACCTACTTCCAAACGACGCGCGATGTTAGAGCCGTAGAACCTCTCCAAAACCCTAGCCAATACCCCTCAAAACCCTAGCCGAAGCCCTCTCTCAAGTTGGGGAAAAGATGGAGAAAAGAATACCTGAATAACTTCCCAATTCCATATTTTCATCGGGGTAACGCAAACAGGCACACGTTTACATCGTGAATCAATTGCTTCTTCAATGATATACATGTTGGTGGAGCTCTCGTTCTTATGTGTATAAATCGGAATGCTCGAGTGTGACTGCCTTTGTGCCCCTCCAAATAGATGTGCTCACTCGAATGCGAGGAGGTTGGCACACACTCTAGCATCTCACACCTGACCTATGTCTTCGCGTTTGAACCTTAGCAAGATTTCCTCCAAAATAGATGCATTATGATCCACATTGGCCTATTTCCTTCATACTCGGCCTCACAACCCTACCTGCATAAAAGTAACATAAAAACACACATATTAGTGTAAAAACCTGAGAAAAGTAATGCTCAACATAAGAAATGAACACTTCGCATTCATATCGCACAAGCACTTATCACCGACCCACAGGGGCAGCCGCACGCCCCTGTGGCATCTCTGGACATCCAAGAAAATTTGCTAAGTGTTCCGCACACCCGTGCGGGAATTCCACACATGCGTGGACATTCATAGGCCCAACTCACAGGGGCAAGCGCATGCCCCTGTGTCTTCTCGGGATGGAGAGAGCTCCTTTATAGAAATTCGCATGGGCGTGCGGAAATTACCCATGCCCGTGCGATTTTCACAAGGTCTCCCATAGGGGCGAGTCCACGCCCCTTTGTGCTTTCGGGATAATCTGCTAATCTCTGCAGGAATTCACATGCCCATATAGAAATTACCCACTGGCGTGCGAGAATCGCCTGGTCATGCACAAGGGCGAGTCCACGCCCCTGTGCCTTCTCTGGATGAGCTCGTAATGCAAATTCATAGGCGTGCGGAAATTCCACAGGACCGTGTGTTTTCTCTGATTGACTTAGAAAATTATAGAGGCTCTGCAGAAAATTCCTGAACATGTTTACACACTTAGAGCCTGCCCTAATATACAAATTTTACTAGTGAAAAACCTGAGAAATAGCTCAAACGACCCAACTTCGCCAAATACATATGAAAACACAAAGTGGCAATCCAAAACCCACAATAAAATCGCAGCACAAATATATAAAAATCAAGACAACAACACTCAACACTTTATTCATGCACACACTAAACTACTAAACTACGAAAATAATAAACACTTGGGTTGTCTCCCAAGAAGCGCTTTTTAACGTCACTTCGATTGACGTACCTTGTCTTACCTCACGGGGGCTCATAGATGAAAGTTGCCCTCTTACCCATGGCTTGGAAACATGATGAGCAAAGTCTCTTGAAGGTAGAGGGTGAATTATCAGGCTTGGGACCACCTAGCAATGGTTCATCCAACTTCTTCGGTTCCAGCACATCTCCAACAGCCTTGGAGCATTTCCGGTGGAGTCTCCTAGCCCTCTTCATCTTTCAGAGCAGCTTCTTCAAGATCTCCGGAGTAGATGGTACTTCTTCCGTCGAACCAAGCATCATTACTTCTTCATTATCCTCCTCTTGGTCGAACAAACACTCATACGGGTTTGGATTGAACATTTCCTGCATGTATTCATCAACAATCTAATCAGTAGTGTCTAGAAAATACAAAGTATCATCGAAACCAAGAGAATACCGCATGGTTTCAACAAGGCGGTATGTGAGTTTGTCATCTCTGACTCTCAGTGTTAGCTCTCCACCGTCCATGGAAATCAGGGCTTTGGAAGTCCGCAAGAATGGCCTCCCAAGTATCAAGGGTACATCCGCATCCTCATCGCCGTCTAGCACCACAAAGTCAACCGGAAAAATGTACTTGTCCACCTTGACAAGCACGTCTTCGATGATGCCCCTCCGATGTCTCACCGTTCGATCCGCCAATTGCAAAATCATCCGAGTAGGCCTAGGCTCGCCCAAGCCTAGCTTCTGAAAGAAGGTGTATGGCATGACGTTGATACTGGCCCCTTAGTCCGCCAATGTCATTTCTTCACCCAGATTGCCAATATTACATGGAATGATGAAGCTTCCTGGGTCTTTCTTCTTGTTCGGCATGTTCTTTTGCAAAACCGCAGAGCAAGATGCATTTAAAATCACTGAAACACTCTCCTCTAACTTCCTCTTGTTGGTCAACAATTCTTTCAAGAATTTTGCAAACTTAGGCATTCGAGCCAATGCCTCAACAAAAGGAATATTGATGTGGAGTTGTTTGAACAAACTCAGAAACTTCTTGTACTGTTCATCCCCTTGGTCATTTTTAAGTCTAGAGGGATAAGGGATTCTTGGCTTCAAATGTGGGGGTGCCACCTCCTTCTCTTTGCTTGCTCTCTTCTCAACCTCTATAATCTCTGGTGCGTGTTCCTTTGGCTTCTCACTCAGAAGATTACCCTCAACCTCACGACCACTTCTCAAAGTGATCGCCTTCACATGCTCTCTAGGGTTGGTCTCAGTGTTACTTGGCAAGCTTTCTTGTGGCCTTTCCGATAAGGACTTTACAATCTGCCCTACTTGATTTTCAAGATTATGCAAAGAGGTGGTGTGGTTGCGAAGTGTAGCCTCAGCTGATTGGAACCTTGTATCAGATGATTGCACAAACCTAGTTAAGCCCTTCTCCAAATCGTTCATCTAGGTCTCCAAACCTGAAAATCTGTTTTCCATGTTTGGGGCTTGCTGTTGTTGTTGGAAACCCGATAGCCCCATGGCCTTTTGTGGACCTTGGTTGCTCTACGAGAAATTGGGATGACTCTTCTAACCCGGATTGTAGGTGTTGCTGTATGGGTTTCCTTGATTCCTCATAGCATTACCTACAAAATTGACATTCTCAACCGAAGATGCATCACCAATAGAGATCGGGCAATCGGAGGGATCATGTCCTCGACCACACCCGGTGCAAGTAGTCACGGCCACCACTTTATTCGAAGTTAGGAGATCTAACTTCTTACTCAATGATTCCACTTGAGCCGCCAATGAGGTTACTGCATCTATCTCATAGTGGTCGGCCACCTTTTTCTTCTCCCTAGCATTCCATTGGTAGATGTTTAACCCCATTTCTTCAATTAATTGACAAGCCTCACTGGGGGTCTTACTACCTAAGGTACCTCCTGCTGCAGCATCCAAGAGTTGCCTTGTACTCATATTCAGACCGTTGTAAAAGGTCTGAACAATCATCCACTCCGGGAATCTGTGTTGCCGGCACTTTCTCAGGAGCTCCTTGAACCTTTCTGACGTCTCAAATAGAGACTCCAATTCCAACTGTACAAAGGACGAGATCTCATTCCTAAGCTTTGCGGATTTTCAGGAAGGGAAATATCGGGTAAGAAAAGCTTCTACCATCTCCTTCCATGTGGTAATCGAGGCTCTAGGTAATGAGTGTAGCCACTACTTCGCTCTCCCCTTTAAGGAAAATAGGAAGGTTCTCAACTTGATGGCATCATCCATCACCCCATTTATCTTCAGCATATCACACACCTCAAGAAAGTTCTCTATATGAGTGTTTGGATCCTCATCGGCAAAACCATTAAACTGTGCGGTTTGCTGCAACATGTGGATGAATGCTGGCTTCAGCTCGAAGTTCTGAGCTGTAATCGGGGGACGCATAATACTCGATTGTATCCCCAATACTAAAGGTCTGGCATAATCGGATAATGTCTGCTGCTGCTCATTCTGTTCTGCCATGTTTTCAGATTCTTCTACTTCCAAATCAGCTAGATTAGACTGTTCTTGCACAGGTTCTTTCCCTTTTCTTCTCAGTGTACGTTTAAGCTCGGGATCTCCTTCAATCAGTATAAAGGGCTTCCCTCGGGTTATAACCTAGAGCTGCATCTAAAAAGAAAGAAAAAAAATCAGAACGATGATAGAATAAAAAAATATGAAATAAAATGAATAAATGAATAGCTAAGAAAACAAAGTGCAAACTATCTCTAAGCACCTACTCCCCGGCAACTGCGCTAAAAACTTGACACGTCCGTATATGCGTGTAAACCGCAAGTGCACGGGTGTGGAAGTAATAATCCCAGATGAGTGGATATCGTATCCACAGAGTATAGGGAATAAAGACACTTGAGTTGTTTCTTAACTAATATGAAAGATGAATAGTGATAAGTGTGACAAAATATGAAATAACGAAAATAAATACAACAAGATAGAAGGCACAAGTAAAGGAGAAGGTAAGGCAATCGATAAAGTTAGGGTACTCGCATATTGATCCGCCTAAGACAATCGTTTCAAGTGCAAGAACCCTCTATTATACTTCCTAATTGATGCAAGAATGAGTCATGGAAATCCTTAATTACATGATAACAAATCTAAGGTCAACCATGCCTAACTCTATACATGTCCCGGAGGAAAGATTGAATAACCTGTGAACCTCGTACTCGCATAGAATTGCAATGAGCTCAAGGGATTCCAAGTGATAAACCCTATTTCTATTTATAGACCTAACCCTTTGGTCCAGTTGAAAGATCCCTAGCCACAATTAAGCCCTAGATGCTAAAATCACTTCAATGCTTCACTCCGTTATACTCGCAACTAAGCCCCAGCGAAAGGTCATCCCTTAGCCCATTCACTCTACTATGGCCGCAAAGAACTCGTGGAACGTGGAGGTAGGATAGATCACACCGGAGGGGAAAGGGGATGCTCCGCTACCTCCCGACTCACCCTCTCAACCCTCTCCAATCTAGCTTTGTCTAACTCTCATGGTGTGTCACTCACTCACAAGAGTTACCAACAAGAACTCTTAACCCTAGTGTTACTCTAGGGGAGTATTCATACAATCAAGTATCCAAGATTGGAACTCACAATAAACATCAATTAATTGAAAGCATAATAAAGAGGTTCAATGAAACGAATACATCCTAGGGTTCACAAATACCCAAGTACCCACTAGGGGTTTAACTCTCAATAGAGCTAGATACAATCAATGAAATCGAACGTGAAAACAAAGCATCCATAGAAAATCCCACTCATTAGTCATGGCGATGGTCTTGTGGAGAGTCCTCTACTCGTCGCAAGGGTCCCTTTGTGTGGCCTATGATACACCTCGCCGGATCGGTGCTGACGAAAGCTCTCCCACTAACCTTCTTCCAAATGGTGCGCGATGTCGGAGCCATAGAACCTCTCCAAAGCCCTAGCCAATACCTCTCAAAACCCTAGCCGCCGCCCTCTCTCAAGTTGGGAAAAAGATGGAGAAAAGAATGCCGAAATCAGGGCTGAAATCGGCTTTTAAAAGGCTAGAATCGGGATTCCACATGCCTGTGTGGGCCCCCCTATGGATTTTTCACACTGGCTTGTGCAATTTCCACATGCCCGTGTGGATTCTCTGTTTTCTTGTTTTCTTGGCCGGCTATAAATAGTGCTACAGCAGTATTTTTGCTGCAGTGTTTTCTACAGTGCCCTGCTCCAGTGCCGGCCTGCCATACTCCCGAATCTATACTTTTATCGAGGTAACCCAAACGGGAACACATTTATGTCGTGGATCGCCTTGCTTCTTTAATAACGGACATGTTGGTGAAGACCTTGTTCTATATGCACAAGTCAGAATGCTTGAATGTGACTGCCCTTGTGCCCCTCCAAATAGTTGTGCTAACTCGAGTACGAGGTTGACACACATTCCTGCATCTGGAACCAGACCTATGTTTACGAGTTTGAACCTTAGCAAGATTTCCTCCAAATTAGTACATTACAACCCACATTGGCTTCTTTCTCTCATAATCGGCCTTACAACCCTACCTGCATGAAAGTAACATAAATACACCCATATTAGCGTTAAAACCCAAGAAAAGTAATGCTCAACACAAGGAAAGAACGCTTTGCACAAGCACTTATCAGATGTGCAGCCGGCTGCACACCAACCCTCACACACCCAGGCATAACTTGGTTATGAAGTTATAAAAGCATTCCTAGGACTTTCTTTGGAGGGGGGATGTGTTCTTTGGCCACCATCTCCTCCACTCTTCTTCACCATCATCTCCTCCATTCTCCATAACCATCACCGGAGTAGTTCATTAGCCGAAGAAAGGGTTTTGGAAGGCGATTTGAAGAGCAAGAACTCAGTAAGGAGAAGGTCACACTAAAGGAAGAACATCGAGTTTGACGGCGTGGATCTGACGAGCTCTTGTTACCACCTTCTAGCCTACATCCTAAGGGAGTTGATTATGAGATTTTGTATTATTTTATCTATAAATACTCTCCTTGTGATGTGGAACTAGGCTCCCAATGCCACCGGGCATCTGGTGAACCTTGTGAGAGGAACTTGTATGGATGATTGATTTCTTTTGTTAATTGAATGTTGCCATATTTGTTTGATTTTAATCTATTGTTTTGATGTTCTATCTATAATGGATGGATTCCATAAGTTTTGATTCATGAATTGTATATGTATGGCGGGATGCTTACATGTATTAGGTCGCACAATGATTGAAGCCGGATTTAATGTGCTGGTTAACCGAAGGTGCGGTACATCAGAATTTTCGAGTGTAGTAGCTCCCCATAAGGTTAGGGTAATTTTAGTTGAAAGCGAGTATTAGAATTACCTTAACCAAGACTCCTTGTTCTTAAAGACATCGTAGGGGTATCTTCCGGATGGAGGAACCCGGATTGAATTAGGGCTACACTACGGAGGTTCCGGGGTGTCAACTACCGAGTCTAGCAGATCAAACTTGTCCAATTAGCACTCAATTTCCTATATTCATCCTTACTTATTCTTCTCCTAAGGGGATCCTCGCCCGAGGTCTCTCGTGCTCATTGCAACTTGCCCTTTTGATTGCTTGCATGGTGTGCCTTAGTTCATTTTGTTTATAGTTCTTTATTTTATTTATTTTCATATTTTTATTTTTGAAACAACAATATCTGTTTGGTAGACTAGATAGTGATGGCTAGGAGGAAGTAATAGTAGATCTTGGGGCCCCAGGGAATATGACCTTTTCATGCTTGTGCGAGAGGTTTATTACTTGACAACCCGTGCACTTTCCGGTGAGGAGTCGTGTGTTCGCTTTCTAGCGTGTAGCATGCTCACCGTCAATATTACACTTAAATTACCAAGTTAATCCTTACTTGTTCTTCTCTCGAAGGGGATCCTTGCCCGAGGCCTCTCGTTTTCATTGCCATGTTTTATCTTGATTTGCTTGTGCGGTGTGCCTCAGTCCATTTTCTTTATTGTTCTTTCTTTTATTTATTTTAATTTTTTTTTAACCAACAACCTCCTTGTTTGATCGATTAGATAGTATCACCTAATAGGAAATAATAGTAGATCTTGGGCCCCAAGGAATACCATCCTCTCGTGCTTGCTCGAGAGGTTGATTACATGAGGTCTCGTGCACTTGCTTCTGGGGAGTCGAGTGCATATTTTCTAGTGTTGCATGTTTTCACCATTAAACACATCCATTGTAGATTAACCTGAAACATCATAGATCAAAATCAAAGAACAAGCCAAGATGTATTAATAAAGAAAGTATTAATCCATGCAAATTTTTTCTACTAAGGTTCACTAATGCTCTTTAGCCTTGGGAGTTTAGTTTGCCATAAATGAAAGGAAAATTGATAACTACGTGAAAATGTATATTTTATATATCATTTATACTGCATTTAGCATAAAATTTTACATGTTTAGCACCAAACTAGTACATATATTCATTATTTTGTTTACAACAAGCTTTTATTCCATCTTATAGACAAAGAAGCAAATATGGAGGCATTTGAAAGTAAAATAGATCAACTTGCTGAACCAGAGTATCACATGGCTCACAATCGCCATGGTTACATCTTACCACGGTCATTGTCCACTCCTATCATGACCGTTATCAAGCCATGTCACTGTGGAATCTGAAAGATCAACACAAAAGTCATAATAGCCTCCACAATAGCCATTGTAAATCATAACTACTGTGACCAATCCACACAACACTAGGATAGACGGTGTCAGGACGTGACTTGCAGCCAAAATGATAAGTGTCTAAATACATCACTTTTATTATATATATTTTATTCACTTTCATGCATATTTCTATGACTCCGATGCCCTTTACACTTTTTATTTGTTTTTTATTGTTTCAAGACATCAAAGTATCATCTAGAGCGTGAGTGAGCTATTTTTGGCATAAATCGATGAATTTATCAAAGCTCACACACATCCTCTGGTTTTGAGCAACAAGAATGGATTTTCATGCAATAGTGACTGTAGAAGTATGGTACTGTAGCACATTACTATAGAAATTTCATTGTAATAGTGTGTTGCCAATGTGTTTCCTGCACAGAGGAGATAGAGAGATGTGCGGCCACACACCAGCCCCCACACACGTGGGCAGAACTCGTGTTCGGAGTTATAAAAGAAAACCTATGGCTTTTTGGAAGGGGACTTTAGCCACCATCTCCTCCACTTTTCTCCACCATCATCTCCATCATTCTCCACCACCATCACCAGAGTAGTTTATCTCCCAGAGAAGGGGTTTTGGAAGATGTTTTGAAGGACAAGAACTTTGTAGGGAGAAGGTCACACTCAAGGAAGAACATCATCGAGGAGTTTGAAGGTGTGGATCCGATGAGCTCTTGTCACAACCTTCTAGCCTACATCCGAAGGGAGTTGATTATGAGCTTTTTTTTTATCTACGAATAATCTCCTTGTGATGTGGAACTAGAGTCCAAAGGCCACTGGGAATCCGGTGAACCTTGGGAGAGGAACTTGTATGGATGATTGATTTCTTTTTTTAATTGAATGTTGCCATGTTTTTTTATTTCAATCTATTGTTTTGATGTTCAACCTACAATGGATGGATTCCGTAGGTTTTGATTCATGAATTGTATATGTATAGCGGGATGCTTGCATGTATTATGTCGCACAGTGATTGAGGGAGGATTCAATGTGCCAGTACATGACACGTCCGTATATGTGTGTAAACCGCAAGTGCACGGGTGTCGAAGTAATAATCCCAGATGAGTGGGTATCGTATCCACAGAGAGTAGGGAATAAAGACACTTAAGTTATTTCTTAACTAATGTGGAAGATGAATAGTAATAAGTGTGACAAAATATGAAATAACGAAAATAAAAGCAACAAGATAGAGAGCACAAGTAAAGGAGAAGGTAAGGCAATCGATAAAGATGGGGTACCCGGATATTGATCGGCCTAGGACAATCGTTTCAAGTACAAGAACCCTCTATTATACTTCCTAATTGTTGCAACAATGAGTCATGGAAATCCTTAATTACATGATCCCAAATCTAAGGTCAACCATGCCTAACTCTATACATGTCCAGGAGGAGAGATTGAATAACCTCTTAACCACGCACTCGCATAGAATTGTAATGAGCTCTAGGGATTCCAAGTGATAAACCCTATTCCTATGTATAGACCTAACCCTTTGGTCCATGTGGGAGATCCCTAGCCACAATTAAGCCCTAGGTGCTAAAATCACTTCAGCGCTTTACTCCGTTGCACTTTCAACTAAGCCCCAGTGGAAGGTCATCCCTTACCCCATTCACTCTACTATGGCAGCAAAGAACTCTTGGAACGTGGAGGTAGGATAGATCACACCGGAGGGGAAAGGCGACGCTCAGCTAACTCTCGACTCACCCTCTCAACCCTCTCCAATCTAGCTTTGTCTAACTCTCATGGTGTGTCACTCACTAATAAGAGTTACCAACAAGAACTCTCAAATCTAGTGTCACTCTAGGGTAGCATTCATACAATCAAGTCTTCAAGATTGGAACTCACAATAAACATCAATTAATTGAAAGCATAATAAAGAGATTCAATGAAACGAATACATCCTAGGGTTCATAATTACCCAAGTACCCACTAGGAGTTTAGCTCTACATGGAGCTAGATACAACCAATGAAATTGAATGTAAAAACAAAGCATCCATAAGAAACCCCCTCGTTAGTCTTGGTGATGGTCTTGTGGAGAGTCCTCGACTCGTTGTAGGGGTCCCTTTGTCCAGCTAGGATACACCTCGCCGGATCGGTGCCGATGAAACCTCTCCCACTAACCTTCTACCAAATGGTGCACGATGTCAGAGCCGTAGAACCTCTCCAAAGCCCTAGCCAATACCTCTCAAAACCCTAGCCGCCACCCTCTCTCAAGTTAGGGAAAAGATGGAGAAAAGAATACTGAAATCAGGGCTGAAATCGGCTTTTAAAGGGCTGGAATCGGGATTCCACACGCCCATATAGGTGTCCTTTTGGATTTTTCACACGGGCGTGTGGAATTTCCACAAGCCCGTGTGGATTTTCTGTTTTCCAGTTTTCTCGGCCGGCTGTAAACAATGCTGCTGTAGTATTTTTGCTACAGTGTTTTCAACAATACCCTGCTACAGTACCGGCCTGAACTACTCCCGAATCCATACTTTCATCGAGGTAACGCAAACGGGTACACATTTACGTCGTGGATTGCCTTGCTTCTTTAATAACGGACATGTTGGTGGAGACCTTGTTCTATATACACAAGTCAGAATGCTTGAATGTGACTGCCCTTGTGCCCCTCCAAATAGTTGTGCTAACTCGAGTACGAGGAGGTTCGCACACATTTCTGCATCTGGAACCCGACCTATGTCTTTGCGTTTGAACCTTAGCAAGATTTCCTCCAAATTAGTACATTACGACCCATATTGGCTTCTTTCTCTCATAATCGGCCTCACAACCCTACCTGCATGAAAGTAACATATGTGCACCCATATTAGCGTTAAAACCCGAGAAAAGTAATGCTCAACACAAGGAAAGAACGGTTCGCATTCTTATCGCACAAACACTTATCAAACTCCCCCACACTTAAGCTTTTACTTGTCCTCAAGCAATGATTAAAACATTATATGCATAGATAAAGGAAACATTGGAAGTGCTTGACCTTAGGTTCACCAAAGCATACAAAGAGAGCATTCTACAAGTAAGGAAAATTTCAACACTAAATACAAAAAATCAATGCTCTAGTTAAAAACTTGAATCGAAAAGGACAATAAACCCAAAATCGTTTAAGTGCGTGAGCTCACTCAAAACAACCCACATTATACTCCTCAAAGTTCTAAGCATATGGGACTTATTGATCTACACAAAGTAACAAAAACATTTCAAATGTGGTAGTAGCTTCACACATCCTCTAAGGTAGCCCTTTCCAAAGCGGTCGCTAAGGTGGCTTTCACACTTTCGAGGTGGTAGCTCTTTCTACCAGAGTGGTAGCTTTCACCCATCCTATGAGATAGTTCTTTCTCTCATTAGGGCATAACAAGTATCTGACTTATGAGAGTAGCTTCATATTTCATAGGTGGTAGCTCTTTCCACCCAATAAGCACAAATAAGAAATAAAACTATTTTGATCCTTTTTTTAATTAACGAAAGAAACAACTATACTTAGTCCCTTAAACATCAAACTTGAGTTTCCAAAAGGGTTTCAAGAGTGAGAAGTACAACAAGTGTTAATCGGGTAAAAATTCCTAGAAATTCAAGCAAAAACTAGAGCATGAGGATATTCAATGTTAAAAATTCTCCTAAACTCACGAATACAATCATTACAACTAAGGTGAACCACCATTGGCTATGTGAACATGTATATCAATCAAAACTAATATAAAAGATGTGTGCACTATGAAACTCCCCCTCCCCCCCCATACTTAAGTTATACATTGTCCCCAATGTACTCATTTAAGCTCACTCATAATGTATATCAATTAAATTCAAATATGGATAAACAATCAAAAAAATACTCCCCTGACTCCTAGTGTTGCATTTGATGGAGCTAAGTCCTTGGGAGTGTTGTTCCAATGGGTTGTGAAGCTCACATGGCCAAGTGCAGAAACACCTTGGCCGTGCCCATGACAAAGTTCTCAATTCCCATGATGACAAGACCATCTACACGAATACATGAGGGGGTTCAGTGAAGCTCAATAAAAATAAAATAACTCAAGTATATAAAAGATGAAGTAATGAATACAACTCGAGACAGCAAAATAAAAGATAAACTCAGAAGGCGAGTCCTTTCTGAGTGTACAAGTCCAAAATAAAATGAGGAAGTAAAAGAAATGAAATGTAAAATAAAATATAAAGTCAAGTGTCGATGTCGTGCTCTGGATCTGCTGGTGATGCTGGATAATCAAAAGGTGCCGGCGGGGGTGGTGATGGTGATGGTGGTGCCGGAGGAGCCGGTGGTCTGCCAATCAATAGCTGGAGTAATGCGTCGAAACGGGCCACCATATCGGTATACTGTACTACCTGTATGGCCCGGAGCTCCATAATCTCGGTCTGAAGCTCACCCATAGCACTCTCGAGCCTCTCAATACGATCATGAGCTCGAGGAACAGTAAAAATGGGTATTGAATGCCAAAATGTCTCCTGTACTGCAAGGGGTGCTCCGGTCCCCGTCGGTGCAAACTGAGGCCCGGGAAATTGTCGGGGACCCTCCTCTGCATCCCCTCCACTCCTAGTGGTCTTTGGGGTGGACGTAGCAATAATATATGTCCCATGCCCACATCTACGTACCAACCCCATCATCCTGATTGTCTCAAATGCCAGAGGGGTAGGGCACTGATGTTCTCCTCGAAAGACCACGGTATAGCATCCATCAAGCCCATCCCCAGGATGAGTCTAGTGATGTAAGGACCAATAAAAAATAATCCTACTCTCCCAGACTGCCCTGGTGCCTCAAGACGTCTGCCACTATGTGCCCCAAGTGAATTGGAACATTGCGGCCCATTGAGTATAGATAAAGTAAGTCCTGCCTGCTCAAAGTAGCTGTGTTGTCGCCTCCACCTGAGACAGACCTGGTGAGGACCACGTCTAAATGCATGTAGCTCAACTAGGATAGGCTAGTGGCCTTAAACATCCCCGGCTCATACTGCTCATAGCCACACAAAATCATGTATGCCTGATGCGGATTCATTGTACTTAGGAAGTCCGTCGGCAAACTTCCATACTCCTCTGAACCTGTGTACATGTCATCGTATAGGCCCATACGAACCGAGAACTCAGTGACACTCATGGAGAATGGATTTCCGAATGCTCAGAACTATATAGCATCCTTGGTGTCAAATCCCCCACACGGCTGATCAAACTCAAAGGATGCTAGCACCTCTAGCGTTAACACGCGGAAAGCTGGCTCACGGGTCGTCAATAACCTCCTATAGCTCTCCACTGCCAACAACTCATCAATTTCATCAGCTAGCTCGTCACCCAGCTGAATGTCTCTCAATATTTGCAAATCTACAAAGCAAGTCTGACAAAAACTGAGTGCTGATAATCTCTCAAATCGAGCCTGATGCTCAAGATTTGAGAATTCCATATGTACTGGCTCGGGCGGGGTGTCTTTGAGACGCTTAACTTCATTCTTCCTCACTCGAGGTGCCATACCTGCAATACCCAATGAAGAAACAGTCAAAGAAGGTCAGAAAACAATACACTGCAGAATTCCACACGGGCCTATGGAAATTCCCCACACTCATGTGGATCTGCAGGGCATGAAAACCACACGGTTATGCACCAATTCTCAAAAAATTCAACTTAAAACTGCCCCTAAGTGCTTCCTAAACATCCATAAGACATTATATCATGAAAATTGGCACAACTCAAGAAGAGAATCCACAAAGATTTTAAAGAAAAACTCGCACCGGCGTGCGGAAATTACCTACGCCCGTGCGCCTCCACAGGAAAACTTCACAGGGGCAGGTGCACGCCCCTGTATGCTCTCGGGAAAACATTCACTGTCTCTCAACGCAAATACACGGGCGTGTGGGAAATACCCATGCCCGTGCGTCCGACCCACAAGGGCTGCCGCACGCCCCTGTGGCTTCTTTGTCCACCCGAGAAGAATCGCTAAGTATTTCACACGCCCGTGTGGAAATTCTGCACAGGCGTGGGCATTCACAAGCCCAACTCACAAGGGCAGCCGCACACCCATGTGTCTTCTCGGGATGGAGAGAGCTTATCTGCAGAAATCCGCACGGGCGTGTGGACATTACCCAGGCCCGTGCGTATTTCACAAGTTTGCCCATAGGGGCAAGTCCACGCCCTTGTGTGCTCTCGGGATAGTTAGCCAAGTCTCTGCAGGAAATCAAACGCCCGTGTGGAAATTACCCATGAGCGTGCGAGAATCACATGATCGTTCATAGGGGTGAGTCCATGCCCCTGTGCTTTCTCTGGATGAGCTCGCAATACAAAACCACGAGCGTGTGTTAACTCCATACGCCCGTGTGTTTTCTATGGATGCCTTAGAAAACTCTGCAGGCTCTGCGGAAAATTTCTGAACATGTTTACGCACTCAGAGCCTGCAATAATATGCAAACTATACCAATGAGAAATATGATAGATAGCTTAAATGATCAAAACTTCATCAAATTCACATAAAAACACACAGTGAAATTACAAGTCCACGAGAAAATCACAGCAAAAGCATCTACAATTCAAGACACCAACATTCAACAATTTATTCAAGCAAACACTAAACTACCAAATTAAGAAAATAGTAAACACTTGGGTTACCTCCAAAGAAGCACTTGTTTAACGTTACTTAGCTTGATGTACCTTGTCTTACCTCACGGGGGCTCATAGATGAAGGTTGCCCTCTTACCCATGGCTTGGAAACATGATGAGCAAAGTCTCTTGAAGATAGAGGGGGAATTATCTGGCTTGGGACTACCTAGCAATGATTCATCCAATTTGTTCGGTTCGTGCATGTCTCCAACAACCTTCGAGCGTTTCCGGTGGCGTCAACTAAACCTCTTCATCTTCCGAAGCACCTTCTTCATGATTGACGGGGTAGATGGTACTTCTTCCGTTGAACCAAGCATCATGATTTCTTCATTGTCCACCTCTTAGTCAAACAAACCCTCGTACGGGTCCGGATTGAACATTTCCTCCATATATTCATCAACAATCTCATCAGTAGTGTCTAGAAAATACAAAGTATCATCGAAATCAAGAGAATGCCGCATGGCTTCAACAAGGCGGTATGTGAGCTTGTCATCTCCAACTCTTAATGTTAACTCTCCACCGTCCATGTCAATCAATGCTTTGGAAGTCCACAAGAACGGCCTCCCAAGTATCAAGGGTACATCCGCATCCTCATCAACATCTAGCACCACAAATTCTACAGGAAATATGTACTTGTTCACCTTGAGAAGCGCGTCTTCAATGATACCCCTCGAATGTCTCACTGTTCGATCCGCCAATTGCAAAGTCATCCGAGTGGGCCTAGGCTCTACCAAGCCTAGGTTCTGAAAGAAGGTGTATGACATGACGTTGATACTGGCCCCTGAGTCCGCCAATGCCATTTCTTTACCCAAATTGCCAATGTTACACTGAATGATAAAGCTTCCCGGGTCTTTCTTCTTGTTCGGCATATTCTTTTGCAACACCGTCGAGCAAGAAGTATCTAAGATCACTGAAACACTATCCTCCAACTTCCTCTTGTTGGTTAACAAATCTTTCAAGAATTTTGCATACTTAGGCATTTCAGCCAATGCCTCAACAAAAGGAATATTGATGTGGAGTTGTTTGAAAAAACTCAGAAACTTCTTGTACTTTTTAGCCCCTTCATCATTCTCCAATCTAGAGGGATAAGGGATTCTTGGCTTGAAAGGTAGGATTGCCACCTCCTTTTCTTTGCTTGCTCCCTTCTCAACCTCTATGACCTCAGGTGTGTGTTTCTTGGGCTTCTCACTCGGAAGCTTACCCTCAACCTCACAACCACTTCTCAAAGTGATCGCCTTCACATGCTCTCTAGGGTTGGCCTCAGTGTTACTCGGCAAGCTTTCTTGTGGTCTTTCCAATAAGGTCTTCACAATCTGCCCTACTTGATTTTCAAGATTGTGCAAAGAGGCGGTGTGGTTGTGAAGTGTAGCCTCAACTGATTGGAACCTTGTATCAGATGATTGCACAAACCTAGTTAAGGCCTTCTCCAAATCGTTCATCCGGGTCTCCAAACCTGAAACTCTATTTTCCATGTTTGGGGCTTGCTATTGTTGTTGGAAACCCGATGGCCCCATGGCCTTTTGTGGACCTTTGTTGCTCTACGAGAAATTGGGATGACTCTTCCAACCCGGATTATAGGTGTTGTTGTATGGGTTTCCTTGATTCCTCATAGCATTACCTACAAAATTGACATTCTCAACCGAAGATGCATCACCAATAGAGATCGGGCAATCGGAGGGAGCATGTCTTCCACCACACCCGGTGCAAGTAGTCACAGCCGCCACTCTATTCGAAGTTAGGAGATCTAACTTCTTACTCAATTATTCTACTTGAGCCGCCAATGAGGTTACTGCATCTATCTTATGGAGGCCGGCCACATTTTTCTTCTCCCTAGCATTCCATTAGTAGCTGTTTAACCCCATTTCTTCAATTAGTTGACGGGCCTCACCGGGGGTCTTACTACCTAAGGTACCTCCTGCTGCCGCATCCAAGAGTTGCCTTGTACTCAGATTCAGACCGTTGTAAAAGGTCTGAACAATCATCCACTCCAGGAATCTGTGTTGCGGGCACTTTCTCAGGAGCTCCTTGAACCTTTCCCACGTCTCAAATAGAGACTTCAATTCCAACTATACAAAGGATGAGATCTCATTCCTAAGCTTTGCAGATTTTTTGGGAGGAAAATAACGGCCAAGAAAAGCTTTTACAATCTCCTCCCATGTGGTAATTGATGCTCTAGGTAATGAGTATAGCCACTGCTTCGCTCTCCCTTTCAAGGAAAATGGGAAGGCTCTCAACTTGATGGCATCATCCGTTACCCCATTTATCTTAAGCATGTCACACACCTCAAGAAAGTTCTCTATATGACTATTCAGATCCTCATCGGTCAAACCATTAAACTGTGCAGATTGCTGCAACATGTGGATGAATGCCGGCTTAAGCTCAAAGTTCTGAGCTGTAATTGGGGGATGCACAATCCTCAATTGTGCCCCCAATACTGAAGGTCTGGCATAATCGGATAATGTCCGCTGCTGCTCATTCTCTTCTGCCATGTTTTCAGATTCTTCTACTTGCAATTCAGCTAGATTAGACTATTCTTACACAGGTTCTTTCCCTTTTCTTCTAAGTGTACGTTCGAGCTCGGGATCTCCTCAATCAATACCGAAGGGTTCCCTCGGGTCATAACATGGAGCTACACCAAAAGAAAGGAAAAAAAAATCAGAATGATGATAGAAAAGAAGATATGAAATAGAATGAATGAATAGCTAAGAAAACAAAGTGCTAAGTATCTCTAAACACCTACTCCCCACCAACGGCGCCAAGAACTTGACACGACCGAATATGCGTGTAAACCGCAAGTGCACGGGTGTCGAAGTAATAATCCCAAATGAGTGGGTATCGTATCCACATAGAGTAGGGAATAAAGACACTTAAGTTGTTTCTTAACTAATGTGGAAGATGAATAGTGATAACTGTGACAAAATATGAAATAACAAAAATAAAAACAACAAGATAGAGATCACAAGTAAAGGAGAAGGTAAGGCAATCGATAAAGATGGGGTACCCGGATATTGATCCGCCTAGGACAATCGTTTCAAGTGCAAGAACCCTCTATTATACTTCCTACTTGATGCAACAATGAGTCGTGGAAATCCTTAATTACATGATCCCAAATCTAAGGTCAACTATGCCTAACTCTATACATGTCCCGGAGGAGAGATTGAAAAACCTCTCAACCACGCACTCGCATAGAATTGCAATGAGCTCTAGGAATTCCAAGTGATAAACCCTATTCCTATGTATAGACCTAACCCTTTGGTCCACGTGGAAGATCCCTAGCCACAATTAAGACCTAGGTGTTAAAATCACTTCAGCGCTTCACTCCGTTGCACTCGCAACTAAGCCCCAACAGAAGGTTATCCCTTAGCCCATTCACTCTACTATGGCCGCAAAGAACTCTTGGAATGCGGAGGTAGGATAGATCACACTGGAGGGGAAAGGGAACGCTCTGCTACCTCTCGACTCACTCTCTCAACCCTCTCCAATCTAGCTTTGTCTTAACTCTCATGGTGTGTCACTCACTCACAAGAGTTACCAACAAGAACTCTCAACTCTAGTGTCACTCTAGGGGAGTATTCATACAATCAAGTCTCCAAGATTAGAACTCACAATAAACATCAATTAATTAAAAGCATAATAAAGAGATTCAATGAAACAAATAGATCCTAGGGTTCACAAATACCCAAGTACCCACTAGGGGTTTAGCTTTCCATGGAGCTAGATACAATCAATGAAATTGAATGTAAAAACAAAGCATCCATAGAAAACCCCCTCCTTAGTCGAAGCGATGGTCTTGTGGAGAGTCCTCTACTCGTCATAAGGGTCCCTTTGTCCGGCCTAGGATACACCTCGCCGGATCAGTGCCGACGAAAGCTCTCCCACTAACCTTCTTCTAAATGGCGTGCGATGTCGGAGCCGTAGAACCTCTCCAAAGCCCAAGCCAATACCTCTCAAAACCCTAGCCGCCGCCCTCTCTCAAGTTTGGGAAAAGATGGAGAAAAGAATGCTGAAATCGGGGCTGAAATCGGCTTTTAAAGTGCTGTAATCGGGATTCCACATGCCCATGTGGGCGCCCCTGTGGATTTTTCACACGGGGGTGTGGAATTTTATAAGTGTGGAATTTCCACACGCCCATGTGGATTTTTTGTTTTCCTGTTTTCTCGGCTGGCTGTAAATAGTGCTGTTGTAGTATTTTTGCTACAGTGTTTT